>NW_025778770.1:0-67780 GCF_021130785.1 Homalodisca vitripennis
CCAAAATTGTAATTTTTTAGTCGGTGTTAATTTATTTGTATGCATATTTTTTCGTATGTTACACAGGAACATACATACAAAAATTTTAAAAAAGTAAGTACTGTATCTATAACTGAGCTTTGATGTTTGTATATTTGGTATTTATATAGTGCTTTTACATAATAATTGACGATCCAAAAATATACATAGTGGATATTTTTTGTTTTATTGAGTTACGATAGAAATAGGATATGACTTATGTATTTGGATGATAAAATCTGTTGAAATTTTTAAGTTTAAAAAATATTAAAAACAAATGTACTTTACATTTTTTTATGCGTTGATAAACAAAAACTTTTATTTTTTACTTTTATATAACTGTATGCAACTTTATTATTTTTCCCTATGTAACTCGGAACAAGTATAGCTTACCTATAGTTTTAAAAATAGTTTAGTATTCTGCAATGCTGAATATGAGTTTTCTTATGTATTAGTCCAAAGTATTGAAAATTTGCATCCACATAAAAGTTGTCTCATATTTGGCAAATAGCTTTTACCAGCTGTAACTAATCAAATCAAGTTAGTAATCTTGTTTATTTCATTTATTGTGTAATAAAATAAGACTAAAGTACAATGCCATATTCAACATTTAGTAATAGAATAATAAATATTCGAGAAGAAGTCGCTCCTCCGCACTTTTGTGAAATACCAGCTGGCCGATCTCATCAGCTCTTGGCACACCACCAGTGAAGTTAGCGTCACTTTATCGTCCAGACCGTCTAGTGCATCAATGTTGCAGTCATCAATCTGAAGGCGTTAACAAAAATTCAAAAAACTGAGATAAATTTGTATATATACTAATTATAAAAAAGATCTTTCACAAAATCAACACAGTTTTTTCTATTTATTACTTTCCACAAAGGTTTCCATTAAATGTGTCATGAATAAAAATCCCAAATATAATACCTAAGTAAATCCGTAGGAATTGTTTCGTAAAATGGACGTCCTCTAATAAATGCCACTCCTGAGACTTAACCAAACAAAGTGCCCGCAATGGAACTTTGTACACAGATGCTCTGTAAGCTGAACTTTAATATACCAACGTCAAAAAGGTGGTGTCGGCCGTCAGAGGTCCTATCGTCAAAATTAAATGCACGGTTAGACGGGCGTTCTCGTATAAAAGTCACTCCTGAGACTTAACCAAACAAGTGCCCGCAATGAAACTTTGTACACAGATGCTCTGTAAGCTGAACTTTATTATACCAACGTCAAAAAGGTGGTGTCGGCCGTCAGAGGTCCTATCGTTCTAAATTAAATGCACCGTTAGACGGGCGTTCTCGTATCAAAGTCGCTCCTGAGGACTAAACCAAACAAGTGCCCGCAATGAAACTTTGTACACAGATGCTCTGTAAGCTGAACTTTAATATACCCAACGTCAAATAGGTGGTGTCGGCCGTCAGAGGTCCTATCGTCAAAATTAAATGCACGGTTAGACGGGCGTTCTCGCATCAAAAGTCACTCCTGAGACTTAACCAAAAACAAGTGCCCGCAATGGAACTTTGTACACAGATGCTCTGTAAGCTGAACTTTAATATACCAACGTCAAATAGGTGGTGTCGGCCGTCAGAGGTCCTATCGTCAAAATTTAAATGCACGGTTAGACGGGCGTTCTCGTATAAAAGTCACTCCTGAGACTTAACCAAACAAGTGCCCGCAAATGGAACTTTGTACACAGATGCCTCTGTAAGCTGAACTTTAATATACCAACGTCAAAAAAGGTGGTGTCGGCCGTCAGAGGTCCTATTCGTTCTAAATTAAATGCACCGTTAGACGGGGCGTTCTCGTATAAAAGTCGCTCCTGAGACTAAACCAAACAAGTGCCCGCAATGAAACTTTGTACACAGATGCTCCGTAAGCTGAACTTTAATATACCAACGTCATATAATAGGTGGTGTCGGCCGTCAGAGGTCCTATCGTCAAAATTAAATGCACGGCTAGACGGGCGTTCTCGTATAAAAGTCACTCCTGAGACTTAACCAAACAAGTGCCCGCAATGGAACTTTGTACACAGATGCTCTGTAAGCTGAACTTTAATATACCAACGTCAAAAAGGTGGTGTCGGCCGTCAGAGGTCCTATCGTCGAAATTAAATGCACCGTTAGACGAGGCGTTTCTTGTATAAAAGTCGCTCCTGAGACTAAACCAAACAAGTGCCCGCAATGAAACTTTGTACCCAGATGCTCTGTAAGCTGAACTTTAATATACCAACGTCAAATAGGTGGTGTTCGGCCGTCAGAGGTCCTATCGTCAAAATTAAATGCACGGTTAGACGGGCGTTCTCGTATAAAAGTCACTCCTGAGACTTAACCAAACAAGTGCCCGCAATGGAACTTTGTACACAGATGCTCTAAAAGCTGGAACTTTAATATACCAACGTCAAAAAGGTGGTGTCGGCCGTCAGAGGTCCTATCGTCGAAATTAAATGCACGGTTAGACGGGCGTTTCTCGTATAAAAGTCACTCCTGAGACTTAACCAAAACAAGTGCCCGCAATGAAACTTTGTACACAGATGCTCTGTAAGCTGAACTTTAATATACCAACGTCAAAAAGGTGGTGTCGGCCGTCAGAGGTCCTATCGTCGAAATTAAATGCAACCGTTAGACGGGGCGTTTCTCGTATAAAAGTCGCTCCTGAGACTAAACCAAACAAGTGCCCGCAATGAAACTTTGTACACAGATTGCTCTGTAAGCTGAACTTTAATATACCAACGTCAAATAGGTGGTGTCGGCCGTCAGAGGTCCTATCGTCAAAATTAAATGCACGGTTAGACGGGCGACGTTTTCTCGTTATAAAAGTCACTCCTGAGACTTAACCAAACAAGTGCCCGCAATGAAACTTTGTACACAGATGCTCTGTAAGCTGAACTTTAATATACCAACGTCAAAAAGGTGGTGTCGGCCGTCAGAGGTCCTATCGTCGAAATTAAATGCACCGTTAGACGGGGCGTTCTCGTATAAAAGTCGCTCCTGAGGACTAAACCAAACAAGTGCCCGCAATGAAACTTTGTACACAGATGCTCTGTAAGCTGAACGTTCATGTACCAACGTTCAAATAGGTGGGTGTCGGCCGTCAGAGGTCCTATCGTCAAAATTAAATGCACGGTTAGACGGGACGTTCTCGTATAAAAGTCACTCCTGAGACTTAAACCAAACAAGTGCCCGCAATGAAACTTTGTATACAGAAGCTCTGTAAGTTGAACTTTAATATACCAACGTCAAATAGGTGGTGTCGGCCGTCAGAGGTCCTATCGTCAAAATTAAATGCACGGTTAGACGGGCGTTCTCGTATAAAAGTCACTCCTGAGACTAAACCAAACAAGTGCCCGCAATGAAACTTTGTACACAGATGCTCTGTAAGCTGAACTTTAATATACCAACGTCAAATCGGTGGTGTCGGCCCGTCAGAGGTCCTATCGTCAAAATTAAATGCACGGTTAGACGGGCGTTCTCGTATAAAAGTCACTCCTGAGACTAACCAAACAAGTGCCCGCAATGAAACTTTGTACACAGATGCCTCTGTAAGCTGAACTTTAATATTACCAACGTCAAATAGGTGGTGTCGGCCCGTCAGAGATCCTATCGTCAAAATTAAATGCACGGTTAGACGGGCGTTCTCGTTATAAAAGTCACTCCTGAGACTTAACCAAACAAGTGCCCGCAATGAAAACTTTGTACACAGATGCTCTGTAAGCTGAACTTTAATATACCAACGTCAAATAGGTGGTGTCGGCCGTCAGAGGTCCTATCGTCAAAATTAAAATGACACGGTTAGGACGGGCGTTCTCGTATATAAAGTCACTCCTGAGACTTAACCAAACAAGTGGAATTTGAAATTACACAGTTTTTTGCGAGGTTTACAAAGAGAAATGCAAACTGTATACAGAGAAAGAGATGTTAAACAAAGGATTTGTGGAGGATAAGATACTATCTTTAAGGTTGCTAATTTTAATATCAATCAAGTGTATACAACATATGATTTTGTGTATTTCAAGGGAATAGAAAAAAGGGTCACGAGTCAGAAGGCCATTATGATCTACTAATAAAAAGAGATTTACTTGAGTTGGAAGTCTCCGATGAACCCCACAAATCTAACACCAGACATGATACTACCATTCATAAAAGTGGCATCGCAGAAAAACAGTTACATTTCGTCTGATCAACCTAAAAAATGTAGAAAAAATCCCATTACAGAGAGTCTGCAATTGAAAGAGAAATCGATGACTAGTTCAACATATCCTGATGTGTTAGAGAAATTGATTGCGTTTTTTAAACAAGAAAGGAATGCTGTAACCAAAAATTAAAAAAACGGTAGTAAGGAAAGACACGCATTATTCAAAGAGGCTGCTTTGTTGATATTTGGGGACTGGCAGTAACAAACAACATGTTATTGCTTAATAAATTGTATGAAAAAAACTTTTCAAAATTCATAACAAAAGTTACAGCAGAAAAAGACATCCAACAATCTCCTCGGAAACAAAGTAAACGAGAAGTATGCGGAATTACTAAACAGTGTTTTGAAACACGCTCGGTGATGAAATAACAAAAGAAGAACTAATGGAAAAGGAAAAGATCGTTTATCATAAAGTGTACAATCACTATTGTCAGAAGGTAGGATGGAAAGGGAGTAATAAAAAATAATGCAAGAAAATTCAAGCATGTTTGGAATAAGTTTCTAAACACAATTACCTGAGTCAGATATTGGAATAAAGCAAATAACAGGCAAAGGAGAAACATTCGCTGATAGATTAAAAGACAGCAGAGGCTGTGTGGAAATCATTGACTTTATTGCAAATCACCAAGCCACCAGGACTTACAAACATCAACGAAAACAGAAATCTTTATTAACAATACAATTCATTAGCACTGTTATTTTGTGGGAAAATGAGGTGTGTAAAAAAGATCAGAGATTTGAACATTTAGTCAAAGAGTTTATTAGCTGTCATCGTAGGGTCGGTGGAGTGTGTACGTGGACAGATTTTGATGACATGTATAAATATAAAGAAAATCTAAAACAAATCAGATCTATCAAAAAACCCGTAATTCTAGTTTTTAAAAAGTGCTTGTATAAGTTTTGCGACAATGCAATGATCATACCACTTAAGTACAGTTGGGGACGAATTAAAAATTGAAATAAGAGAATCAGAAAGAGGTAGTGACAACTACGATATCTGTGGACATTACCAGTATTTATGACGATAAAAAATACCCTTTTGATAGAATGGACGAAATTTTATATCGAGATAGAATATGGATGTCAGTATTCGATAGTTCAAAAGATGTTTACAGTGAATATGTCACCAATGAGACTGACAATATGAATAAGGAAATATTACATCAAAAAGGAAAAATTAATGTATCGGCTAATTGTTCAAACAATGAGGAATAACCTAAAAAAAAATATTGAAAATATTGCAGAAAAATCAGGAAAATCGTACATAGCAGTACCTAAAAGGAAAACATTCCTTGTCGTGCTCTAATAAATTTGCAGTTGAAGAAAAAGAGTTACTGGTCACATAGACGACGTAATGGTTTAACGGTGTATTTGATACAGCCACATTTAGAATTTGGCTCCGAAATGCTGTAATAAAAACAAGCAAAATATCAGTTGCAGGTTAATATTTACAAATAGTAGACTAAGACATAATGAAAATTTAAAATATGTAACTGTAACGTGTCTATAGTAAGGTTATCTTCTATAAACAAATCACAACTATTTTTGTTTTAGTATAAGAGCGATTAATTGTGTTCTGAACTAATAACCCTTTATTTTAAGAATGCACAAGTTCCAATGGAATTCAATAATTAAACTCAGTATAAAATAATAGTAATTTTAATAAAATTTAAAATCAATAATACAGCAACGCCAAGCTATCTTTTTTACTTAGAATTTATTCTCAATTATTTCATGTTTTTAACCCATCAAAAGTTCACAAGTCCAGTCTTAAAACTAACAATCAATCAATCATTCAATAATTGTGTCCTTCAAGTTCTCAGTGCTAATTGTTTCAACACAAACTCAAAATAAAAATCTTCATTAAACTTCAAAATAAAATAATCTTCTTATAATATAAAATACAAACAAATAATAAAATACGACTTCTTCTTAAAATAAAAATCAAACAAATTAAGATAATATTAATATTTAATTTATGAACAAAGACAATGTCCAACCAGTTAAAGTCAAAATTGTATCAATTTCAAACTACTTATTTTCTGTAAATTTCCAATTTACAAATTATTGAATTATCTAGAATTATCCGCTTGGCTTTGAATGTTAAATTTAGGAACTTGTTAAAATATATATAGAATCTCAGAAGATTAAATAAATTTTCTTTTGCAGTAGATTATTCCTGATTAAACCAAATTGAACAGGAAAAGATCATCAAGTAATTTTCTATTTCAATATTAAATTCTAACTTTCACAGTACCTCGCACATCTGCTGAAGACTTCTCCAAGTAACTAAAATGACTATTATAGATTAATTAATTCAAACTTGAGACTTTAAATTTTGAAAATAAATTTTTAATCTTACAACTCAACAAAACTCAACCTTCTTCCCGAAAAATCAAAACGGCAAGAGTAGGCTAAACCTTAATACGTCTACACTCTCTGAGCACACAGCAAAGAATCTCCTGAAAACGTGGTTGAAGCCACCGGAAGGATCTAGAAGTCCCTCCCACCATCTAATCAAGCTAACATTGGCCAATCAAAATTGAGCAACACAATGTCTGAGTTGAATGGTACCTATCCAACCCAGACATGTAACCTGTGCTCAATACCTACATACAAAAGGAAGCTTCTAGCATTCCTTGAACCCGAATTGACAAGAAATTCAGCACTGCTGGAAGGTTCACAATCTTACAATTCAATTACTATATAAGTTTACAATTCTCTTAATTAAAATATAAAGATTCCTATAAATGATTAAATAATATAGGAAGCATCCTATAGTAACATATGCAAGGTGTGGCTCAAGCGCAGCTTGGAAAATGTAAAGAGTTTAAATTTGAAGTTGAAATAACTGATATTGTTGATGTAAGAATAACGAGCAGCGGTACGTCTGTCCCGATTCATACTGGAAAGAAAAGGTCTTACCAACTGAGGGGAGGAGAACGTTAAAATATACAAAAAGAAGTTGTTACTAGATCAAGCAAAAACGGTACAGAATGAAGATATGAAACATATAAATATAGATGCTGCTATTGATCTTAATATGCAGTCTGTCAGAACATTAATGACGCTGAGAAAATGTCGATCAGAAGCGTTCAAAGAAGATGACTTGCACTCAAACGACTTGTTAGACCTAATTTTACTGGCAAAAACCGAATCAGTTTCATCCACTGAGGAGGAGAAATATATAAGAAAGGTAGTAGCCTCACCCTTCCAGGTATATATGTTTACAGGTCTGCAAAGAAAGGTAATCGCAAGTAAAAACGTGCCAGCTGGTTATTTTGATGCAACAGGCTCGGTTGCAAGACAAGTGGTCTTATCTAATAACAAACCTATTTTGTATTATGCATTGGTTGTTAATGTTAATGGTGAAATTTTACCTGTCATAGAAATGTTGTCTGAGGTACATGACATAAGCGCCCTAGCTGATTTATTTACAACTTATAAGTATTTCTGCTTGAAATCAAGTAAACAACATTGGCCACTTATTAAACGTATTGTTTGTGATTGGAGTTGGGCTATGATGATAGGAATTGTTATATCTTGGAACTCGATGGATTTGTTTGCAATATCTCCGTATGTGCTACAACATCGTAACGGACAGGAGTGACCCGCAGCAGTATAGAGCTAAAATAACAATACACGCATGCTGTGCACATTTCATGAAATGGTTAGTGACAGGCTCTCAAAAGAAAATATTTTAAATAAGAGAGTGAAGGAAATGATACTGAAAGTGATGGGTCTCCTGGTAATATGCAATTCAGTGAGTGAGACTGATGAGATCTACACAATGCTTGCAAACTATATCACTCAGTGAAAAGAATTATTACAAAACATGAGATTGATAAAGTGAACCAGATACTTGAAAATAAAGACCTAGTTATATCAAAATCAGACATTCCTCAAAATTCAAACCTTAACGACATAGATAATGAATATGTGAGTGGAAAAACAAAGCTAGATAATCCCTTTTTTACCAGATATTGTTCAATTTCTACAAATTGTTACGGACAAGCTACACACCATCAGGAAAAATGAACCAGCAACCGAAGAATTAAACATTTATTACTGTCCAGGATTCTTCGATTATGTTCATAACCACTTAATGCCACTGTTACCTTTTTGGAGTGGCTTAATGTTGTTTATGCATGGAAGTGAAGAATTTAATAGATTATCAAACGCGAACGTTGAGAACTACTTCCAACAGGTTAAACACAGACTTTTAAAGAGTAAAACGAATTTAAAAATAGGGCGTTTGATAAAACTTCTAAAAAGCAATGTACAGTCTTCATTGAAAATATAAGTATAGATATTTCACATTATAACAAAGAAAGAAAAACAACGAGTTAGACAGAAAAATAACTTTTGTGATATTGAAACTAAGGTCATATTGAATCCAATGGAGCCAAAGACTGTCCAAACCACTTTTGAACAGCCATGCCAGATAAGTAATGAATTTCATTCTGAGGATATTGAAGATGATGATGATCCAAGTATCACAGAAACATGGCAAAAGAAGCGCAGGGTATATTAAAGTTCAGCTTACAGAGCATCTGTGTACAAAGTTTCATTGCGGGCACTTGTTTGGTTAAGTCTCAGAAGTGACTTTTATACGAGAACGCCCGTCTAACCGTGCATTTAATTTTGACGATAGGACCTCTGACGGCCGACACCACCTATTTGACGTTGGTATATTAAAGTTCAGCTTACAGAGCATCTGTGTACAAAGTTTCATTGCGGGCACTTGTTTGGTTAAGTCTCAGAAGTGACTTTTATACGAGAACGCCCGTCTAACCGTGCATTTAATTTTGACGATAGGACCTCTGACGGCCGACACCACCTATTTGACGTTGGTATATTAAAGTTCAGCTTACAGAGCATCTGTGTACAAAGTTTCATTGCGGGCACTTGTTTGGTTTAGTCTCAGGAGCGACTTTTATACGAGAACGCCCCGTCTAACGGTGCATTTAATTTCGACGATAGGACCTCTGACGGCCGACACCACCTTTTTGACGTTGGTATATTAAAGTTCAGCTTACAGAGCATATGTGTACAAAGTTTCATTGCGGGCACTTGTTTGGTTAGGTCTCAGGAGTGACTTTTATACGAGAACGCCCGTCTAACCGTGCATTTAATTTTGACGATAGGACCTCTGACGGCCGGACACCACCTATTTGACGTTGGTACATGAACGTTCAGCTTACAGATCATCTGTGTACAAAGTTTCATTGCGGGGCACTTGTTTGGTTTAGTCTCAGGAGCGACTTTTATACGAGAACGCCCCGTCTAACGGTGCATTTAATTTCGACGATAGGACCTCTGACGGCCGACACCACCTTTTTGACGTTGGTATATTAAAGTTCAGCTTACAGAGCATCTGTGTACAAAGTTTCATTGCGGGCACTTGTTTGGTTAAGTCTCAGGAGTGACTTTTATACGAGAACGCCCGTCTAACCGTGCATTTAATTTTGACGATAGGACCTCTGACGGCCGACACCACCTATTTGACGTTGGTATATTAAAGTTCAGCTTACAGAGCATCTGTGTACAAAGTTTCATTGCGGGCACTTGTTTGGTTAAGTCTCAGGAGTGACTTTTTATACGAGAACGCCCGTCTAACCGTGCATTTAATTTTGACGATAGGACCTCTGACGGCCGACACCACCTATTTGACGTTGGTATATTAAAGTTCAGCTTACAGAGCATCTGTGTACAAAGTTTCATTGCGGGCACTTGTTTGGTTTAGTCTCAGGAGCGACTTTTATACGAGAACGCCCCCGTCTAACGATGCATTTTATTTCGACGATAGGACCTCTGACGGCCGACACCACCTTTTTGACGTTGGTATATTAAAGTTCAGCTTACAGAGCATCTGTGTACAAAGTTTCATTGCGGGCACTTGTTTGGTTAAGTCTCAGGAGTGACTTTTATACGAGAAACGCCCCGTCTAACGGTGCATTTAATTTCGACGATAGGACCTCTGACGGCCGACACCACCTTTTTGACGTTGGTATATTAAGTTCAGCTTTACAGAGCATCTGTGTATAAAGTTTCATTGCGGGCACTTGTTTGGTTAAGTTCTCAGGAGTGACTTTTATACGAGAACGCCCGTCTAACCGTGCATTTAATTTTGACGATAGGACCTCTGACGGCCGACACCACCTATTTGACGTTGGTATATTAAAGTTCAGCTTACAGAGCATATGTGTACAAAGTTTCATTGCGGGCACTTGTTTGGTTAAGTCTCAGAAGTGACTTTTATACGAGAACGCCCGTCTAACCGTGCATTTAATTTTGACGGTAGGACCTCTGACGGCCGACACCACCTATTTGACGTTGGTATATTAAAGTTCAGCTTTACAGAGCATCTGTGTACAAAGTTTCATTGCGGGGCACTTGTTTGGTTTAGTCTCAGGAGCGACTTTTATACGAGAACGCCCCGTCTAACGGTGCATTTAATTTCGACGATAGGACCTCTGACGGCCGACACCACCTTTTTGACGTTGGTATATTAAAGTTCAGCTTACAGAGCATATGTGTACAAAGTTTCATTGCGGGCACTTGTTTGGTTAAGTCTCAGGAGTGACTTTTATACGAGAACGCCCGTCTAACCGTGCATTTAATTTTGACGATAGGACCTCTGACGGCAGACACCACCTTTTTGACGTTGGTATATTAAAGTTCAGCTTACAGAGCATCTGTGTACAAAGTTTCATTGCGGGCACTTGTTTGGTTTAGTCTCAGGAGCGACTTTTATACGAGAACGCCCCGTCTAACGATGCATTTAATTTCGACGATAGGACCTCTGACGGCCGACACCACCTTTTTGACGTTGGTATATTAAAGTTCAGCTTACAGAGCATCTGTGTACAAAGTTTCATTGCGGGCACTTGTTTGGTTAAGTCTCAGGAGTGACTTTTTATACGAGAACGCCCGTCTAACCGTGCATTTAATTTTGACGATAGGACCTCTGACGGCCGACACCACCTATTTGACGTTGGTATATTAAAGTTCAGCTTACAGAGCATCTGTGTACAAAGTTTCATTGCGGGCACTTGTTTGGTTTAGTCTCAGGAGCGACTTTTTATACGAGAACGCCCCGTCTAACGGTGCGTTTAATTTCGACGATAGGACCTCTGACGGCCGACACCACCTTTTTGACGTTGGTATATTAAAGTTCAGCTTACAGAGCATCTGTGTACAAAGTTTCATTGCGGGCACTTGTTTGGTTAAGTCTCAGGAGCGACTTTTATACGAGAACGCCCGTCTAACCGTGCATTTAATATTGACGATAGGACCTCTGACGGCCGACACCACCTATTTGACGTTGGTATATTAAAGTTCAGCTTACAGAGCATATGTGTACAAAGTTTCATTGCGGGCACTTGTTTGGTTTAGTCTCAGGAGCGACTTTTATACGAGAACGCCCCCGTCTAACGATGCATTTAATTTCGACGATAGGACCTCTGACGGCCGACACCACCTTTTTGACGTTGGTATATTAAAGTTCAGCTTACAGAGCATCTGTGTACAAAGTTTCATTGCGGGCACTTGTTTGGTTAAGTCTCAGGAGTGACTTTTATACGAGAACGCCCGTCTAACGGTGCATTTAATTTTGACGATAGGACCTCTGACGGCCGACACCACCTATTTGACGTTGGTATATTAAAGTTCAGCTTACAGAGCATATGTGTACAAAGTTTCATTGCGTGGCACTTGTTTGGTTTAGTCTCAGGAGCGACTTTTATACGAGAACGCCCCGTCTAACGGTGCATTTAATTTCGACGATAGGACCTCTGACGGCCGACACCACCTTTTTGACCGTTGGTATATTAAAGTTCAGCTTACAGAGCATCTGTGTACAAAGTTTCATTGCGGGCACTTGTTTGGTTAAGTCTCAGGAGTGACTTTTATACGAGAACGCCCGTCTAACCGTCCATTTAATTTAGACGATAGGACCTCTGACGGCCGACACCACCTATTTGACGTTGGTATATTAAAGTTCAGCTTATAGAGCATCTGTGTACAAAGTTTCATTGCGGGCACTTGTTTGGTTTAGTCTCAGGAGCGACTTTTATACGAGAACGCCCCGTCTAACGGTGCATTTAATTTAGACGATAGGACCTCTGACGGCCGACACCACCTTTTTTGACGTTGGTATATTAAAGTTCAGCTTATAGAGTATCTGTGTACAAAGTTTCATTGCGGGCACTTGTTTGGTTAAGTCTCAGGAGTTACTTTTATACGAGAACGCCCGTCTAACGGTGCATTTAATTTAGACGATAGGACCTCTGACGACCGACACCACCTTTTTGACGTTGGTATATTAAAGTATAATTAAAGTATATTAACGGGAATTCTTTGTGGTAAGTAATAAATACGATTAACTGTGTAGATTTTGTGAAAGATCGTTTTTTAATAATTAGTTTTATACTATTATTTCAGATTTTGAATGTTTGTTAGCGCCTTCAGATTGTTGACTGCAAAATTGTTGCACGGAATACAGACGGACGATAAAGTGACGCTAACTTCACGGTGGTCTTGGCACTCAGAGGGTTAAAGGGTACATAGTTTGCTAATTTACACAGAAGAAATATTTTTCTGGAAGTTTTTCTTCTTAGTTGGTCAATGTAACAATGCAGCTCAGTTTATTAAGATGCTTACCTAACCATTAAATTTGTTATGTTGATTACAATATAAAATAAAATTGTTTGCTTCAAATCAGATTGTGTAATGTAAGAAAAATTGCATATAATGGGCTTTTATATCCTTGCACTGATGGGCAAAGAATACATAACCAAAATCATTATTTGATATCACAAGTCGAAGAGGAAATGGGACAAGATGTACATAATATGACTAATCAAATTACTGGACATATAAATGAGGCACTCGATGGAGCTGAGTTGTTGCACCAATCATTGTGTTCGTGACTTGGTGGAGAATATGCTCGCAGTTATTTACCACGTGTTATCACCATTAGTTCACGAATCACGACCTGCCAGTAACCTTGACTATCAAATACGTTCTGAACCCGAATAGGCATAACCCTTCTCCTAAGGTAGTTATATGAGTGTGATGCAACATTCTCCATTAACATCTCAACTCAGCGTAGTCATATGGGACAAAAAAACAAAACGGGAAAGTGAACATTAACTTGTTACTTTTAACACCCGGTTTTTTTTAAGATAACTTACAATTCAATGTTTGTGTTTACAAAGATAACGTGATCTTCAAAATAATATTACATAATCAGATAATACGATTTAGATTGATTATGAAACTATTTTCCCAATCGGTTTGTCTTTATCTTCTCCAATACTTTATTGTTGTTCAGTGTAATTTTAAGCTACAGTCTAGTGTCATAAGTGGTGTTATGAGTACTCATACAGTGCTCTGGAAGGGGTTGTTTCTGAAGACAATAATTGGATAAGCCACTAAACACGTGGATATCGGGATAATAACCTTAATGTGTGTCATCTAAGCAATCAAATTATTAAGTCTTCTGTATCTGAAAAAGCATAAATGTTTGCTTGATAGTATTAAACTTCTGATATATATTATGGAACGACAATTTATTCTGCAGTCCTTAATAAGGGAAAATTGATTTCTAGTGATGATGAATCATATGATAAATATAGTTGCATTATCTAAAACCAGATTTGGTATTCCATTAATTTTTACTTCATTTTATGAAACTTTTGAAGAATATATATCTCTAACACAGTGTATTGAAAATTATTATGAACGAGGAGGGTTGCCCTGACTACTAGTACCATCTTTTATAGTATTATACAATAGAGAACAAATCTAAAACAGATCAATCTGTTCCAGTACTAAAGGGTTGCCCTGGCCACTAGTATCATCTCCTATAATATTGTAAAATAGAGAACAAATATAAAACAGATTAATCTGTTCAAATACTAGTGGCATCTCTACTGATGAACTTTCATCTTCCACTACCAGTGTAAAATGAAGAAAAACAACTTTGTACAAGTTTATAATCCCAATTATCCTGCGAACGGGGTTGTAAATAATGCATTGCCTGATTACGTATCCATAAATGGTTTGGTTAAAAATACAAATACAATTTTTTTACAGAATAGTATTAATATACAGTTGACGAATGGAGATAAACAAAACAGGGCCTGGTTAATATTGTCTGAAACTTAAAAAAGCAGTTTTTTGTCCTTGCCGTCTTTTTCATTTAGAAACACAACCTCAGTCAATTTTTGTGAAAGAGGGTTTTGTGGCTGGGAAAATGTACCGTCGAGATCCAAAGAACATGAAAAATCAGTTCCTCTGAAAAGAGGAGACAATTGGATAAAGTTGATTCCAGACTTACAAATGATTGATCAAGAAATGAGTTGCTAGAAAATGATACTGCAAAGATTTGCCGTTGTAATAAAGGCTTAGGCGTCTCGTGGGTTACCGTTTCAGGAGTCAGAAGTATTATTTTAGTTCCAATTCAAGGTTGAAAAAAGTACTAACCTACACTTTAAATAGGCTATAAACTCTGTATACTTTGCAGTTGTTGTGGATTATACTCCTGACATGTCGCATGTGGATCAGTTGTCATTTGTAATACGCTAAGTGAAGCAAAGTTGGTGTGCCAGTTGAGAGCTTTCTTCAGTTCTTGCCAAAAGTTGGACGCAAGCCTTTTGATATATATGCAGTTTAGTTTTTGAATCACCCTGTATATATATATATATATATATATACAGGGTGATTCAAAACTAAACTGCAATCTCTCGAGAGCTTATTCTATAGCTAAAAAACAAGTAAAAAAGTTAATATAACCATATGCTCGGAAACGCTTCGTTAGCGAGTTACGCCTAGCGAAAGATTTCGCCCGGATTTCAGAACCCTTGGTGAAGTCAGGCCGTATAAAAATAGTAAAGGTAGTTAGAAAGATACAAATACGATTGTTTTTTATGTTTTTATATCTGACAAATTTATTAAAATTCGTCCCAGAGCTGTAAATGCAATACTTTCAGAGATATCTTACGTAAAACACAAGAATTGGTGCAAAGAAATAACACATTTTTGTGTTTAACGTAAGATTACTTCCATAAATGTTAAATAAAGGTCATTTTTTTCATAAACAGATTTGTAGAACATTTAATTCTGAAAAGATTCATGTGAATTACTTAGGAAAAAAATTAATAATAGGTATTGAAATTTAGCTTTATTTAAAAATAAAACAGACGCACAAAAATGCATATTCTTATCTGCATAAAATATTAACTAATGTTTAGGTTGTGAGTAACAGCTGATCATTTATTCTAGACTGAACATTAACATAAAATGTATTTACCTTTATAAAACTGTAATAATCACCTATAATAGTTGCTCAAAGTGTCCTCCGTTGTTAGCAATGCACGTTTTCGCACGACGAATCCACTCTTTTCTAGCGCGTTTCATAACGTTTGGAGCATTCTTGATAGTTTCTGCCGCCTCTGTAATGCGATTACGTAACTCCTCTATGGTGTTAATCCGTTTTGAATAAACAATTGACTTCATCCAACCCCATAAGAAAAAGTCTGCTGGCGTGAGGTCAGGAGAACGTGGTGGCCATTTTACTGGTCCATTTCGACCAATCCATTGTCTACCGTATGTATCATTTAAATAGTTTTTCACATCATTAGAAAAATGTGGAGGTGCTCCGTCGTGCATAAACCATGCATTTATTCTGTTTTGAACAGGAATATCTTCCAAGAGGGTAGGCAGGTTTGTTCTTAAAAAATTTAAGTACGCTATTCCATTAAGTCGATTAGGGAGGAAAAATGGACCAATCAAATTATCACCCAGAACACCAAGCCATACATTGACTGAAAATGTATGTTGAAAATGCCTCGTCGCAGTTTCATGTGGGTTGTCGTACGCCCAAGTATGGGTATTACGAAAATTTACAATTCCATTTCTAGTAAAACAGGATTCATCAGTAACGAGAATACGCCGAAGAAAATACTGATGTCGTAAACAATTTCTTCTTAACCAGCGGCAGAACATCTTCCGTTTATTAAGATCTTGCGGTAATAAGTCTTGAACACGTGTTATATGGAATGGGTACAACTGTGCTTCATGAAGTGTCCGCCATACGCTTTACTGGCAAATATTTAACTGACGTGATAATCGTCTGGTGCTTGTGGTTGGTGATAATTCTACAGCATTTATTATTGCTTGTTCATTATTATAGTTCCTTGCGCTACGATGACGACCATTATCTATTCGCTTCGGTTTAAAGCTACCAGTTTCTCTAAGTCGTCTCTCCACAGCTTCAAATGTTTTGCGATCAGGTGTTCTTCGATGTGGAAAAGTATCACGATATTCCTGAACTGCAGCTAAACCATTCTTGTTAACTTTGCCGTAAATCAGTATCATGTCCGTATACTCTTCAAACGAATACATACCATTTACATTATCTGCCATTATTTACTAAGATAATTACATACACTTGTATAAAATATTTTCAAATAATCACAGGATCTCACAAAATACAATCTTCACACGCCACAATACAAAAACCTCCATAAAGGTTATTCAAATATTACTTCATGAACTTAATTGTTGATCAGCTGATATTGCCAACCTTTGCAAAGAAAATATGACGATAAAAAGTGTTGAATAAATGATCAGCTGGTACTCACAACCTAAACATTAGTTAATATTTTATGCAGATAAGAATATGCATTTTTGTGCGTCTGTTTTATTTTTAAATAAAGCTAAATTTCAATACCTATTATTAATTTTTTTCCTAATTAATTCACATGAATCTTTTCAGAATTAAATGTTCTACAAATCTGTTTATGAAAAAAATGACCTTTATTTAACATTTATGGAAGTAATCTTACGTTAAACACAAAAATGTGTTATTTCTTTGCACCAATTCTTGTGTTTTACGTAAGATATCTCTGAAAGTATTGCATTTACAGCTCTGGGACGAATTTTAATAAATTTGTCAGATATAAAAACATAAAAAACAATCGTATTTGTATCTTTCTAACTACCTTTACTATTTTTATACGGCCTGACTTCACCAAGGGTTCTGAAATCCGGGCGAAATCTTTCGCTAGGCGTAACTCGCTAACGAAGCGTTTCCGAGCATATGGTTATATTAACTTTTTTACTTGTTTTTAGCTATAGAATAAGCTCTCGAGAGATTGCAGTTTAGTTTTGAATCACCCTGTATATATATATATATATATATATATATATATATATATATATATATATATATATATATATATATATATATATATAGCCGTCACCGAGCCTCTGCAACTTTTTGGATGGGACATAAACATGACTGGGATTTATTCTGGTCTACATTCAAGAATTCTTGAAGTCAGTCCACCTGCATCATATATCTTGTGTGGCCCATTCTTTAAACTTTGTTGGTACTGACGCAGTAAATTTCTGCCTGGAAGCGGTACAGTTCTTTAATCTCCTTCAAAGAGTTGTCTGATTTTTTTGTACCTGAACAGTTCAAAGTTCTTGAATAATTGGATTGGAGAGCAATCCAGATAAGCAAAACAGATTATCCGAGCAAAAGCAAGTGGTAAGGTCAAAGTTTGATGTGGTTTAGAAACAGCTGTAAAAGCTGAGTTATTTTTTTTTAATCTCTTTAAAGTCTCAGCTCTCGACTATACTGGCTTGTTTTATACACCGTGGTTGCTATTCCTGTATGATTGGACCTCCCCGGGATTTTGGGGAAATCTTCTCCTTATGCCTCACAAAGTTAACAAACATGAAGACGTTGATGTAACAGTTGTCGTAGAAGTTTACAAGTCACTTATACATTTCTTTTCATAACTCAGAGAGTAATTTGATATGTATGAAAGCAAAGCTCTAGAATTTTGCGACAATAACGTATGAACTTGACAAAAACACAAAACAACCTCTAAACTTCAAGTTGACGAGTCTCGAGGCGGCGAAGTTTGCTTTTCCGAACGAGACAACTTCAGAGTGAATATATTTTTTACCCGTAATTGATAACTTAACTGAAGAGATCAAAATGAGAATGATTGCTACGAAAAGTTTACAGTCAAGTTTGGAGCAATTATAATATTGTGGTATTTAACGACACAACTAGAAATTGAAGTAAAATACGTGTTGATATTTTTCATCGTGACTTAGAGACTTCGATTTTAAAAGAACTTGTTCATCTGAAACCATATACTTCATAGCCGACAACATTAAAATTAAAAATCCATTGTCTCTCTGTAAATGATTTAAAGAAAGTGACATACAGGAAATTTATCCTAATATAGAAATCTTGCTGAGGATGTTTTTATCTAGCCCAGTGACGATTTCATCAACTGAGAGGTATGTAACAAAATACAAACAGCATAATTTAATATTTAAATTATATTTAGTTCACGAAGTACTATGTTGATAACGACTTATTGGCCTTTGAAATTAATGTAGTTTAATAATCTAACCTGAAGTAAATTACCCAGATTGTGTTGTGACAATAAACTTACGTGCATTTAATTTACATGTCTTACCTTATGAATATTTTAAAACTGAATTTTCTCCTAACTCTGCTTACAACAGTAAACAATTAATTATGGTTATTTTGTTCCTTTATAGAAGTCGGCTTTCGATCGTGTTTAATACATTTTTATTTTATTATAGGATATTTTCCTGTTTGAAGAGGATAAGAATTATCACAGGTCAATGATACAACAGACGCGACATAATTCTCTTGCTGTCCTGTATATCAAGCTGATGTTACAAAAGGTGTTTGAGTTATTTGCGCAGGGCAAATCATGGAAGAAAACAGTTTGAAATCCTACACAAATTGATTTGAATTTGTACTTGTTTTTGTATTATTTTAAAGTGTAATTATTATGTAACATATTATTTACTGTTATTAAACATATGTATTGCTTTGCATGGTATCGTTATTATAACCTTCGTGTTTCGAGTATTTTTAACGTTTTCAGTGCCGGTAGTAGTTTTAACGGTAGTAGTGCACTACTGTAACACTCTATGAGCTCTCTCGAGGCCAAACATTAGTACTGTAAGGGTTTAGTAACAACCTAATATCCAAGACTACTTACTTTTTGAAGATCAAAGAAGAAGATAAAGGTTTATTTATAGCGTGGGTCTGGGTGATTTGGGTGCGGTAGAGATTGGCTTAAAAAGAGGCGTAATTCAAAAGTATGGACCTAGAGTGCAAAAAGGTGTTAATCCGGGCCTGTTACAAAGAAGGAGTTCGCCACACTATATGTTGCGCAATAGGCTCCGGTGAGGTTGCATACAAAACTTTCGTAATTATAGCTCATTTCATTCTTGAGTTGTCCTGCGGACATATAGAAAAGCTGATAATCATAAAGAAACTTTTACACCACCTCGGCATGCAAAAGGGACACTGTGTCAGCCTGCTGGAGTAGCTTCAATGTACTGTGGCTTTATGACACTCAGCTAAATTCCATGGAAACTTTAAAATCAACAAATACAATTTTTCTCAAGGCATCTTACCACATAATATACTAATATACTCTCATTTTTTTCATTACCGAACATTATATTTCATCTCAGTATTAAAGTAAACGTTCCTGAGTATGTACTACAACGTAAGAGTACTTTAAAATCACATTTTGTCACCGAGTTTTAACGTTGAGTTTTCCACTCTTTTCTTTTTACAGCCAATAAAAATCATAAGTTGAAATCTCAAATGCTTAGACTCAGTTTGTTAAACAATTTATCTATTCTGTTATTCACACAGTAACAATCTATGTTTCTTTACTTTGAGATGTTAACACATCATTTTATAGCTATATAATTGTAAAGGTGGTTATTATTTAGGTTTCCCAAACCGAGCAAAAGGATTGATTGGTGACTTTAGCTTTCATATTTTCTCAATTTTTCTCGAGTATTTAGAGGTTAAGTAAACTAAGGCTCTTGACTATTGGGAAGAAGTGTACAGATTGAGGTTAGAAGTATCATCGTGATTAGTGGAACTAGATGTTACCTTATCAATTAAGTATTCTTTACCCTTTCTGTGTCTAATTTGTATTCCATTTTGAAGGTGTACATCTCTTATCTTTGTATGAATATTACTAATTTTTAATGCTTTTTCTCTTTCAACGTTAATAACAAGTATAGGTTTACATTAATGTTTGATAAAGCCGGTCAGAGTATGGCTGAAACCTGACGATCAGTCAGGTTTAGCCAGCACCCAAACTCCAATAACCTCTAATTATAACAATGTAGAAATGGAAACTGAAAATGCTGTCCTTTCCATTTTAGAGTATACTTATACAGCAGATATAATAACAATATCAAAAGAGCTAAAACGTAAACATAGTCTAGTGGGTCCAGACTATAATCAAAAACTAAACCGCAATCTCCTGACGAAAGAAAATCCATATAGTTAGACTTTGTAAAGCTGGGAATAATTAATTGTATTCCCTAGCTAATCATCGAGTATTAAAAAGGTTTTGTGACATATCTGACCAAAACAGCCTTACCATCGAAAGGGCCTCGCATAATAAATATTGGTGATTGTGATTTTTCAATGTAGTCATTAAATTGGAAAGGGATTTGAAAATGCTTAAAAAAAGACTACAGTGGTGTCTTCAGGAAAATAATGTGTTTTAAACTCAATTTGGGTTCCGGAAAGGTAAACCCCGTTTTGGATAATTTATCACTATTAACAACAAATATACGAACCTCTTTTCTTGAATCAAAGTTTTTGACAGCAATTCTTATCTGCATATACCCCTATTTTCAGTGGGGGCCTATGGTAATGTAAATTTGAACATACAAGCAAAAATGTTGCTTCATATTAGAATCCCTCCTAAATCGTTCGTTTTGTTACATTATTGTTTACTGGAATAACTATTCAGGTAATATATAACAACCCATTGCATCTCCAAGGGGTTGTTGGAAAGGAATTCCCCAGGGCTCTGCACTCATTTCAATTCTATGTTTTATACAATCTTTTACTTTCAACAATTTTCAACCCTAGTGGTGTTTACCTTTTTAAGTAGAGACCGATCCCTTTTAAGACTTATTTTCTCCGTCCTCATGGTCCACTGGCCTGTGTGAAGATCTATCAAACCGAATAAGTGGTATAGACGATACAGTACAAGGTCAATGGTACTGATAAAAAGTGCAACGGTCACAGACAGGATTTGAACCTGCGCAATCTCTAACTCAGATCCAAAGACCGTCTCTAACTTGAGTTTGTAGATGATTTAGTGGTGTATACTATAGTGATAAATCATAGTAAATTTGTGAAAATATACTTGACGAAGCTTTAATGAGTTTTTAGCCTTAGTAGTGAATTTAAAATAACAACTGAGAAATCAGCTTTGTACAGTTTAAACAAATCTCTACCTGGTGATAACGCATTTTACAATAATAACCTACTTCAGACCAAGAATTGCTATGCATTTCTTCGTATTTTATTCGTGTACAGAACATTTACCTGGAAAAAAGAAAATAGATTGTGTAAAGAAAATGTTAAACTAATTATCATAAGATTCAGTACTAGCATCAATTGTCTTTGGGGTGCTATTCCTTTAATATTAATTACATTCCTTATATAAGTATCTTGTTCGCACATTTCCAATTTGGAAGTCAAAAGGAGTCGAATTCTCAATAAAATACTGCTGAAAGAAAAAAAAACTAGACTATAGTGTCTATTTAGATCTTTTATAGTTTAATTAAATCAAATATAAAAATATTCATTAAGTATATTGGGCTTACAAATTACCTTTAATTTCTTCCTCAATGTTTCTTTTCAATTCATCTCGACTCTTCCTGATTTGTGATTTCTAATTCAACTTATTTTCTATATTTTACTCTATGAGTTCTACCAATTTCTGGTTTCTACTACTATGCTCTGTCTACTTCTGCTACAGACGAAGAGTTGTATATTGTAAACATAACCATTACTTTCTTCTTTTAACCTCAATTGTATTGTAATTGAGTCACGTCACGTGGACTCAAAACATTCATTAATAAATTATTATTGATATTGTGTGGACTTATGTCAGCGTGCTTAGTAGCAGTTAAAAATCAGGAGGCAACAAGTCCATGCGAAAAAGACGGTAAGGTCACAAACACATAAGTTTTGTAAGCTTGAATCTTCCTAGCATTTGTACCCAGTAGTTGATTATAAGTTATTTCTAATATTGTCTTCACTATCTGGATCTCATTTAGTAGCTTTAATTATGTATACAAACACCAAATAATGGTTGCATTAACCACAATATTAAGACATGAATTTCTTGTTCAATATATAAATGTTGAAGGAAACTAAGCTATGTTCAATTTATAATAATATTTGATTTAAATTATATTTTAATACTCATGGATCCCACGATCCAATGGATCTTCTATTGACAAGACTATACCTACATACATAGACTTCAGGAGTCGATCATTAACCCATTGCAGGTGACGAAAAACCTTCGTGGCCGGAGTTGTTTACAGCTATAGGCAGCTGGCCACCCCGCTGAGGGGAGTACATAGTTTGGGCAGAGTATGATAAGTGGACCTGGTTTTTATATTGCTTATTACAGTCATCGATGCTTTATATATTGAGTAACAGAACTATCAACCAACACATCTAAAATACTAAATTAAAGTCACATGTTTCAAATTAATAAAAATAGTTTAAACGATTTTGTAATGTCATAAATAATAAGGAACCATAACCAATGATAAAATTATGACAGGTGACAGGAAAAATGTCATTTAAATAATAACAAAAACCTAACAAAGGAAATCTCTTGAAACTGAGAAAGACAAGTTAAATCATTTTTTAGTGTTAGGCCTATTTTGTTTAGTTTTCTATTATAAAAAATGATAATTTCGATATAAAAAAACAGCGTCCGCTTATCGTACTCTACCCCATAGTTTACTTGCGGTAATTTTAAATGCTCTATTTTAACCCATTATATATTTTTATGTATCTATATGCATTTATTTATTTAGATAAGTACTGAAATAAAATAATAAAGTAATTTCTAAACGGCAAACAGAGTATGTGTAGCTCATGTCTTTTGGCATTTGGTCCACTGAACGGTCGGACGTGTAGCGCACATCTTACACCCGCAATGGGTTAGGTGATTAAATGTGGTTTATCATAACTTATCATCTAGCTTACTCCAAGTTTAATGTATGACCAACTCATTGCAGCAATAAGTTTAGCAGATTAGTTTAGCAATGAGGGGGCTCTGATTATCACATTTCAGTAAGATATATTCCACCCCCAAAACATAACTATTATATAAACATAAAGTAATAAATAAAGGGATCACGTTACAGCTGTTCATTACATACCCAATGAATGGTATGTAAATCAAAAAGTTTATGCTGTCAGTGGCAGTTGCGGTTCAGTTCATTTATCCTAGCGATATAATTAGTGCCATTTTATTTGCTGCAATGTATTATTTTATTTTTGTGATAAATATATTGTGTTTATTAATTTACCTGTATTTATGTACCGGTAGTTATTTAGTGCTCAACAGTGTATTGTGATAACAAGAAATGAATGTGTTTTATGCTATGTTAAATATGTGTTATATGTTAAAATTTGTTTCCATAGTAAAAATATCGGTACTTTGGGATTATACCGACCACACCAGTATGAAAAACACAAAAATATAAATTTATAGAAACGAACATGATAGAACGAATAAACAACTCTTTAATTACAAAATTACAAGCTTTTCCAGGTATTGTGATCGGTATTGTTGTTGCTGTTATCTTATCTTTCTCGAGAATCCCGATTACGGCAGGCCGCGCGGCACCACATGATTATTTAAGTTTTTTGCACGGTACATAATTGCCTTTCAATTACAATTCAATTTATATTTCTGATCAGCCCCTCTAGAATTTGATATTTTACTGATATTTACTATCTCGAGTGATGTTTTTCTTTCGTTGACATCAGCGCGGGCTTCGGCAGCACCTTCAGAGGCACTCGCATTTTGAATGGCGGAGTGTGATCAAGAATAAAAACAAGTTTTGAGTGTTTTTTTTCAATAAAGAGTTTAGTTTTTGTTTGGTAATGTTTGTTTTTGTTGAATTTTTGTGTTTGGAGAAATGTAGGGGTAAAAGGAAGTACAACAAAACGACGCACCAGCTGAACGGGCGGCGAGACTCTGTAATCACGTTATCTACTAGACCGCTATCTGAGGATGGGGAGGGGTTTGCAATAAGACAATTCCTGTTTTATATTGACGAAATATTGTTCTACGCTAATCTAGTAATCAGTAGAAGCAAAATGTCAAATAACGATTCAAGTCTGGGTGTGGTCGGTATAATTCCAAAGTACCAAAATGTCATTATTTTTCAATAAATATTTCCTGTTTATGTATTATGTCATTTTTTTTCCAAAAAAGTATAAAAGTATACATTTTATACAACTAGAATAAATTTAATACATTATACTATCTTGAAATTTTAAATTGATTCACATACTTATTTTTTTAGGTTACCTCCACCTCCATTTTATTTTTCATCACTTATTTTTATAACTTTGAATTACACAGAAAATTTAAAATATTTATTCTAAGGATTTATTACACATTATATTAATCTCTGATAGTATAGGTGCAGTACTATAAGTGGCCACCACCACAATCAAATGATCAATACTCATGATTTCTAAACTACTGAAACCAAATTATGTTGTAGGTTTTAATTAAAATATTTAGAATCATATTTGAAAGACAGAAAACAAAGAACTGTCATGAATGATAACTAAGTTAAAATTACATGTAATTGGGAAAACACAGCTTATGGTGTTCCACAGGGTTCAATACGTCCAATACTTTTTGTAGTCTACATTAATAATTTAACAATTGACTTTCTAAATACTAATTTGATCTTATTTGCTGACGATTTCGAGAAAACAACACAACGAGTATAGAGGAATCAATCGTAAGAACTCTAAATCAACTTGATGAATGGTTTAATTCTGCTAGACTATTAAATCAAATTAAAACAAATGTAATGCATTTTAAAACAAAAAATAACCATAACAGTGTCTTGAAATGTAGCAGATTAAACCTAGTCGATTCACATACATTTTTAGAACTGAAAATTAATAAAAATTTAAACTGAAAAATTTCATGAAATTAGGCCTATCTAGTAAAAAAACTAAGCTCTTTTCGCTTTGTAATGTAAATATTAGCAGATCTATTTGAGTATCTATTTCTACTTGTAAAATTGTATAATATGCTTATGTTTGGTTATTCTGAAATACAGTATTGTACTCTGGGGTTCATCTCCTGATTTTGAAAAAGTATTCATAGCCCAAAAAGCTATTCTAAGAGCAATGGTTGGTGCAAACTTTAGAGAGAGCTGTCAACTGTTATTTAATAAAATCTAAAATACTCACACTACCAGGTTTATATATTTTTGAATTGTTGAATTTAGTCCATAAAAATCCAAACACCTTTGACTAATACAAAAATCAGTATAATCATAACACTAGACACAAAACTCTTCTTGTCTTTCCAATTCATAAAACTTCTTTATTTGGAAAAAGTCCACTATATATGGGAATTCGGTTAGATTATTGTTTACCTTTATCACTAAAAGAGTTTAAAAATAATAATTTTCAAAATAGTATCAAAACCCTCCTCTAGAAAAGGCTTATTACAGTGTCAATGAAATGCAGAAAGATTTTTCAAATAATATAAGTAATCATTTTTAAAATCCCAACCCAATGCAGTTATTCATTATTATACCATATTATCACTTCAGTCTATGTAAAATAAGGATGATTTATTATTCTTTATAGACGTAATACAATATAGACAATACATGCAGTACATACTGCATCGCTGGTATTTTAGTGAACATTTTTTTAAACTTGACCATGCACCTGTCTTTATTACTTATGTAATTATTCAAATGTCAATGTACAATAAATACTTTGAATTTGCATTTGTATTACAAATTAAAGTATCCTATAGATCAACCGTTTTTATATCTACAAAAGTAACGATTTAATGATGAATAAAAACTATCTAGGCAATGTGTAATTATAGAGTTATGGAACAAACAATACAGTGTTACATTTAGGTACTTTTTACTATTTTGAAGGATAAACAAGTCTGGCAGTTTATGGCATACATGAACACATGTACATCACCATTGTATTTGTGGTCAGTACTCAAATACCACACAAATGATTTTTACTTTGTTTTAATTAATTTCGAACAATATTGTTATGCAATATATTACAAAGACCTGGCAATAATTAATTGTAAATAACTATAATTAGAATGTTTTTCTATTCAATAGTTTAGGTGTTTATCGATAATTTGGTACCCCAATTAGATTGTGGTATTGGCCGCTTATACTCCTGGCCAGTGGCGTCGGGCCGGGGGGGCACGGGGGGGCACGTGCCCCCCCCCAACATTATGCAAAAAAAGAAAAAAATAATATAAATTATCTTTAAATTACGTATATGTATACACTAAAAGTTACGAATGAATAACTAATATAGATCCCCCGTTAGTCTATTTTTCTGTATGCATCTAATTTGATTCTGTGTGTGTAAAGTATGCGCGTGTTACAACTAAATTTACAAGTGCCGGTGAGCCGACTCTGGCCGGTTGCGCCCGAGCTGGAGCAGCCGATCGAATGCACCCGAGCCCAGCCGACGCCGGCCGAGGGCCTCCGAGCATTGACGACGCCTGGCGGAGGGATATCATACCAGCTCAGTGCGCGTGTGTTGTGTTGTGTAGGTGGTCGCCACGTTTTATTCGTTCAATAAGCTTATTGTTACTAGCTGAGCTGCTATTGTTTGTGTAATTTTTGCGGATGTTCGTTTGTTATCATGTCTAAGAAACAGTCCTCTGTACTAACATTCTTTAAAAAACTTGGAAATTCAAGTGAAAGTGTAAATGAAGATAGACATTTAGCGGGAAGTAGCACTGGAGGTAGCGATGGTGATGAATCGCCATCTTGTTTACGCCCAGACCGTGATGCTACATTCCAGGGCGAAAGTAGAGATCCTTCATTGGGAGTACAAAGTGCAGATATTGCAAAAGGGGCATTTCAGCCTGTTGATTGTTTTAAGGTAAGCAAGATTCAATCCAAATCGAGGCAGTTCAAAGAATCCTGGTACAGTGAATTTAATTGGGTCGAATATAGCCCCATTAAAGACGCTGCATTTTGTTACCCATGCCGACTATTTTGTCAACATAAGTCTGGTCGCGGGGAGGAGTCATTCACTAAACTGGGCATGAACAATTGGAAGAAAGCTTTGGAAAAATTCAGGAAACATGAGAATAGTGAAATGCATCAAAAATCTAAACAGTTTCTCAATGAGTATAGAAAAGCAGGAAGCACGGTAGCAGATTCGTTGTCCTCGGCACATACTAAAATGGTTGAGATGAATAGGAGGTATTTAAAATTCATAATTGAAAACATCCTATTCCTTGGAAAACAGAATCTTGCCTTAAGAGGACATGATGAGAGTACTGCTTCATTTAACAGGGGGAACTTTATAGAACTGCTACAACTGAGATCTACTCAAATGGAGGAAGGAATCCAAACATTAATGAAATCCCCAGTCCATTCATACAAAAGTGCCCAGGTACAAAATGAGATAATAGATTGCATAAAAAGTTAAATGCTTCAACAAATTGTCCAAGAGGTGAGTGAGGCTTTGGCCTACTCAATTATTTGTGATGAAACTACGGATATTTCAACCCGTGAACAGCTTAGCATTTGCATTCGATACATTACTAAAATAGATGGACACATTAAAATCAATGAAAGGTTTTTGGGCTTCGTTTATGTGTCAGACACTACTGGTGAAAATTTACATCACACTATTAAACAGTATCTGCAGCAGTTGGGTATAAGCTTAAATAAAATGCACGGCCAGGCATATGATGGAGCTAGTAACATGAGCGGCAAATTCAAAGGTGTTGCCTCAAGGTTCCAAGAAGAAGAGCCTAAAGCTTTGTACACACACTGCCATGCCCACTTGCTTGATCTGGCTGTTCAGAGATTTTGTGAAGAAATAAGACAGCTTCGGAATTGCTTATCCATAGTAAATCACCTGTATAACTTAATTAATGCATCAGCTAACAGGTTTTCAATATTTGAATCAATATGTAAGCAAAGCGGAGAAACAAAAATGAAAAGACTGGTGAGCTTGTCTCGAACTAGATGGACAGTTCGACACAAAGCAATCCATGTAATTCTAGAGCAGCTCCCTGAAGTGTACGAAACTTTGGAAGTTATTGCAAACGATGTATCAAATCGTAAAATTCCAGCCGAAGCTGATGGTCTAGCCAAAAAAATCAGCATATTTGAATTTGTATTCAGTTTAAAACTATTGCACAGCGTTTTGAGTCAGACTGATATACTCTCCAAAGAACTGCAGAGTGAATCTCTTGACATTTCTAAGGTTTTTGCAAAAGTTGAATCAGTCATTGACTGTTTAAAACTGGACAGAAATGATGATGGCTTTATTCAGATGTGGAATGAGTCAGAAGAACAGTGTAACAAATATGGTATGAAAGGTTTGTCAGTTGAAAGGCCTTCACTACCACGCAAACGGAAGATTCCGAAAAAACTTGAAGCTAGTAGTAGCTCTTCAGATGCTGCATTTCATCAATCACCTGAACCTGAACCTGAACAGATGTTCAAGACTGGCATTTACTTTGCTGCTTTAGACACAGTAATTGTAAACCTGCAATCTCGTTTTTCCAAGAACGATTATGATAAAATCAACTGCATTGCCCAGTTACTATTTAATTGGACCGAAATTGACAACAACGCTGTTATGGCAATCCAAAAGTTTTATAATTTGTCTTTAAGTTTCTCTGTACATCTTAAGTTTTTTCACTGTTATGCAAAGAACAATTTTGTCATAACAGACAAAGCAACCATAAGAATAACGTTCCAAAAGTTGGCTGATTTTTTTACTGAGAATGATCTTCAAGCCAGTGCACCAGATGTTTGGCAGCTACTAGAAATATCACTTTCGTGGCCTATCACAACAGCAAGCGCAGAAAGATCGTTTTCTACACTACGAAGGCTAAAGACATTTCTTCGAAGCACCATGACAGAAGACCGCTTAAGTGGGCTTGCCCTGATGTCTATTGAGCAAGAATTGACGTCTGAATACATGAAAGATAAAAAACTAGATCTGTTAGTTGACAGATTTTCAAATCTAGCCGATAGGAGGCTAATGCTTCATTAGAAGTAACGAAAATTGGTTCGTTGAAAACCATTACTGTAGTTCTGTTCACCTTAAAACTTTGTCTTGTACACAAATTTGTTTTTGTGTTATAAATGTCCTTGCAGTTATGTCTAGAATAGAATAAACTTGTATAATTTGAAATTGAGTCTTTTTACAATCCATCAATATAGTAAAAATTTATTAAAACCAATGTTTAACAAAAATACACATATACTTTACTTTAGTTCTTAAGTGGTAGTTTTCAAAAAAGTTTCCACGGGACCATCCCCCCCCCCGGAGACCCCGTGCCCCCCCAAATTATTAGGTCACGCTACGCCTATGCTCCTGGCCCTCTAGTACTTTTTGTATACCAATTATACATAGGTTATAATACACTTAAATTTTTTACCCATTTTATTTAATCCTCCAAGTGTTAACTGTCTTGATCAGGACGATTATAACATCAATTCACTAATCCCATTGTCAATTTATTAATTCATACCATATCAAGATATATTTTGTATAGTACTGTTCGGAAATTGAATTCTCTATTGAAATATAACACATTCAATTGTATATAGATAGCTGTAACCACTATGTCAGTTGAGCATCTTTTGTCAGTCTGTCTTTTATATCATGAGATTTATTACATATATTCTTTGAAATAATGGTCAAGTGTTGTATATGACTGTAATCTCAAATTAATAGGAAATATTTTGTATTTAATTTTGATTTATTAGTATGTGATGTACTCAAGCACTAGTAAAAAATCTAAAAATACAAAAGTGTGTACATTTTATAAAAACAGCCAATACACAGATATTACATAAAGGTAAGTGATTTTTGTTTGATATTATTTTCCTTAATTTCCTGAAAAAAATATATACAGAAGCAAGCTCTATTTAAAGAATAATGTGTGTGTAGTATAGAAAAGCATCTGCAAGTATGCATGAGGTGGCACAACGGCTCAGGACTGGGAACAATTTAATCAGCACTTGGAGGATTAAAACCTGCAAATCATCCTAACATCTTGCGGGTTAGAAAAAAACAACTGCCAGTTCAAGATTTAATGTTTTGTTTGTCAGTACTGAATGAAAATATGTTTTAAATACATTTTACAATGCAAATTAAAAATGTTTTATCAGTATTTTAAGATAGCTTATATTAAAAATTCATACTTTCTTCATGTTAAAAAAATATTACTTTAAACACAGTGTAATTAAATTTGTTGTTGATGCTTATTGCATAGCATTATTTTTTGTTCCTGTTTCCAGAGATGACATTTTTGTTGTTTTTCTATCTGTAGGACCATGTGCAGCAAACAATGTTTCGATTATAGCATGACTAACATAAGGTTAACACATGCTTATAACTTAAGTTACAGCTGATTTTTGTCAGCGGTTCCGATTAGTTGACTAGCTTTCCACAAGTTTCTCACATATTTCATTACTATTAGCTAACTCGGATTACTGCTATTTTCTCACATGTCTTACTATTATTATTTGGTAACTATGTTGGTAAAAATTAACATTTCATCAACAGAAATTGTGTTATTTAGCAATGTTATTTTGCAAATATTTGGTCAGTGTGACATGTGTCCACACCGATAGTGTCGATGATGTTGTTATGTAATTTTTTTAATATAATAAAACTTTTTTATAAAAGTGATTATATGTTGTAATTATAAATGAGTACAATATGTTAATAAACTAAGTTGAGATTTTGAGTGCTGTACATATATATATATATATCTCGACATGGGGTAGGGCTTCAATTTGTTAAACACTCTTTCTTAAGAACATGTTATAGTTCATGGTTGCAGCCCATAACCCTAGTAGTGTCTATTTTAACTCTCTTTTCTTGTTTGAAACCTTCTGGCATTATTTCATGGTGCCTATCGTATTATTAAAAATACTTCAAGAATATTGCTTAGTTCCAGTTTAATTGAGTTCATTTTAATAAAAGTAATTTGTCTAATCAATTGTCCACTCAAAATAAGACGTATGGGTGGCTCTCAAAATGAAGAATAATATTGTGTTTGATATATATTGCTTCAGCTGGATCAATTATTGATATCCATTTTACAGGAAACAAAAAGAAGTCTAAAAAAAGAAAATACGAAGATCAAGCCACAAGTTTAGAGAATTCTGAATATACGACAACAGAATATGCTGATAACAATGAAGATGAAAACTTCAAATTTACTAAAGAAAAGAAGAAGAAGAAAAATAAAGTTAACCTGGAGGTAAGATTATAAGCAAGTTGTGCAGGGTTTTATTTTGTTTTGGAAGCATTAAGTACTGTTATTTCAAATAATCTTTTGGGTACATATGGTTGTTTACTTATATTATTATTGATGAATGAAATTATAAAACTAATTTATTTTGTTATTTTTAATCCTAAAATTGACTAGTAAATAGAGACTTTTGGAATGGTTAGACCATTTTCAATGTTAATTTATTAGTACAAAAGAGCACAAAGTTTATTTAGTTACACAGAATATTCTGGTAACTTTCTCAAGATGTTATAGATTATGCTTTCAAATATAAACTGTTTTAATCCGTTTAGTGGTTGATTTTTATTCACTTTAGTAAGTGCTTCAAAGAGTTGGAGCAAATAATATATTTATGTTAAGTTAATTAAAGCGATAATTAAAAAAAAATGTAAATACCTATTATCACTTACCATTTCAAAATGTTTATTTAAAAGTTTTCAAACTTAAACATTTCCATAACTGTTATTTCTACGTAAATATTGCAAGAATAATTAATTCAAATTTAATAACAAAACTAACAATACCAAATTTGTTTCGATCAGTTGAGAAGTAAATTTTAGTTGGTGAGTGTGTGTGCTTTCTTAGATGTGGAAAGTAGATTTGTTTGTCCAAGTCCTTATGGTTTGTTATTTATTGTATTTGCATCATTAACATCTGTTTTCTAGTTGATCTCTACAAAAATTGATGTAATTTTTTTCGTAGCCAATTAAAACAGATTCGGTATCGTTAGTTTTGTTATTAAATTTGAAATAAATAATTATTTTTGAAAATGTACGTAGAAATAACAGTTAGGAGATATTTAACCCTTTGAGTGCCACGGTGACGAAATTTCGTCACCAATGATAAATGCGAGAAATGCCACGGTGACGACTTTTCGCCACCAGTTGTATATGCGAGAAATGCCATGGTGACGAATCTTCGCCACCAATTATTTTAAGATCCTTTGTTTATATTTTTCGGTATTTTTATGTTTCGACGTAATAAATTGTATTTCCAATAATATGCCTTTAATTTTCTGTGGTGTTTGGAAAAAAAAATCCAATCCAGAAGAGAATCTAAAAAAAAAAAAATGGCTGAATAATGGATCCTGAGAACCTTAGATCAAGTGAGGTGGACAGAGAACTTGATGGTGATGTATCTGATGGTAATTTACTAACCTCAGAAGACGATCTTAGTGATTTATTTAGTGATGATAGTGATGCTGATCCATTGTATGAGCCACAAAAAAATGTACATAGAGGTCAATCCTCAGAGAGTGACTTTGATGTTTCTAGACCTAGGCCTAGTACGTCAGGAACACAGGTTAGGCCTAGACCTAACGTAAGTAGAATCATTGATAGGAGTGTGTTATCCAGTTCCTCTGAATCGGGTGATGATGCCGACGGGCCTACAGACAATGATATTTGGCTTAGTATAAACGAAGAGAGCCGCAGTAACTTCACTCATGATTTTTCTTATGTTGAATCTCCAGGACCTAGACATTGCCCACCTGTTGACTCTAAGCCCATTGACTATTTTACACTATTTTTTACAGAAACACTTTTGACTATGTTTGTGGTTGAAACCAACAGGTATGCTAACCAGACAATTTCGTCTTTTGCAGACAATGACTCACCTGGTAGTCGTAGGCACAGCTGGATCCCCGTGAACATTTTGGAAATGAAGGCTTTTATTGCTGCTGTTTTAAATATGGGCCTGATTAGGAAACCAACTATCCCCTCTTATTGGTCAACTAGTGACTCACAAGCAACTCCATGGTTTAGTAAGATGTTCACACGAAATAGATTTCAAATTTTGCTTAGTTTCTTTCACATTGTTGACAATGAAAAACTACCTAAAGCCAACCAACCAGGTTACGACCCCACTCAAAAGTTCAAACCCTTAATTGAGCACTGTAATAGGCTATTTAAATTCTTTTATACAGCCCATGAACAGTTGTCAGTCGACGAATCTCTAATTGGGACGAAAAGTCAAACCGGAATCACACAATACCTCCCCAATAAGCACCACCATAGGTGGGGAATAAAGTTATGGGTGTTGTGTGACTCTGTATCTAATTACTGCATGAGCTTATTTTGCTATCAGGGTAAGAAGAACACATCTCCATCTGATGAGGTAAAAAAATATGGTCTTGGCTATTCGGTTGTCACTTCTCTTCTTCGTGCTTGTAATTATTTACAGAAAGGGTTTCATGTTTTTACAGACAATTTTTTTTCTAGTATTCCGCTGGTCAAAAAATTGTATGAGGAAAAAAAAAACCTTTTTTACTGGCACAGTAAGGAAGAATAAAAAAGGCTTGCCTGATGGAATCAAAGAAAAGTTTCAAGTTGGCCAGAAGAAGTACTACCATCAAGGAAACATAGTGACACTGGCCTATAGACAACAAGCATCACAAAAAAAACCAGTTGTTTTGCTGTCCTCAAAAGCTGAGATAAAAGATATTGTACATACCAAAAGGAGGCATGGCAGGGTAACAGTTGAAAACAAACCATCCATCATACTAGATTACAATAAGCACATGGGTGGGATAGACACATTCGACATGATGCTCTATTCTTACCTTGACGAAAGACGAACAGTTAAGTATTGGAAAAAGGTTGTTTTTAATCTTTTTGCAAGAATGGTAATAAATTCCTACATTATATATAGGGAAAATTGTGTCCAAAACAACAGGAAACCTCTTTCTAGATACCAGTATACTGTGCAAATCATTGAAAGTATTTCTGATGAATGGGTAGCACAGCAAGGTAAAACTGTAAATGTAGAGGGTGACAAAAGAAAAATTGGATTAGAAAAATTGCCCGGAAAAAAAGAAAAGACTTGTTTTGTATGTACAATGAGGGGGCCTGATTTCAAAACAGGAAGGAAGAGGTCTAGAACAGTTTGCACAAACTGTGGGGAAGGCTGTCATGGCACCTGCTTCCCAAAGCACAAATGCAAGTGAAGTGAAGACAAACTGTTGTGAATAGTGTATATAAATAATTGTATATAAACATTTAGTGAAGATTTTGAACTGAAATTTCATTCTTTCATTCTTGAGCATAAGAAATACTGTATGTGGTGAGTAAATTTTATAAGTTTTCTTTTAGACCACACACAAATGTATATGATGAGGCTATGTGTGTATTTTTTCCAAACTGTTTTGGTCTAAAAAAAAATTTTTTTTTGTCCCGGTTTTGAACATAACACTATGAAATTTTGCACGTTTTTTATTAGTAATATTCCCTTAGAAAAGAAAGTGTTTTCCATAGTAAAAATGTTTTTTTTTATTTGTAAAAACTGCAATAAAACTTTAAAAAAATGTTAAAAAAGAAAACTTTTTTGTTTTGTGTTAAAAATATATATATATATATATATATATATATATATATAAGAAATAAACTGTAAGAAAATTTACTAGTAAAAGTATAGCCCAATTAAAACCAAGCATTTTGATCTACAGCATGATAAGTTTCTATGGAAATAATCCTGTTAAAAAAATGTTTTACTAAGTTGCTACACAACTGGGATTTCCGGGTCTGGCATTTTTAGACATACCCCTGAATATAACATATGTTGCAAAAAGTTCCATAACTCAATATATGGTCTTGGCACTCAAAGGGTTAAGTGTGAATTTTGAAATGGAAGGTGATAATAGGTATTTAAATTTTTGTATTGTTCCTTTAATTAACAACATAAACGTCAAGTTTCATGTTATTTGCTTCAACGGGTTGCGAGATATGATTTTTTTAAATAAAAAACTCATATAATCATAATCATAATTTTTATTGCCATTGATCACATTTTACATATAATGAAATAGGCATAGTCATGTATTAATAATAATAGACATAATAGATAAAATATGTTTAAAATTAGACACGTAAAATTTACAGTACAATTTTACAATTGCGGTTTTACAATGTATGAGTTTAATTACTACTCTGGCACTATTTAGTTATTCAGAATTAAAATTCTACATCCACATCATGATTTATAAAATCCTCTAGATTATAAAATGGATTTTGTTGTAACCAATGCAATACCTTACTCTTAAACACCCCAGTTGAGGCAGTCCAAGCTGTTACATTAAGTTTATTAAAGAAAACAATGCTGTTCACCATGTGAGATGAACCTGTTTTGGCCAGCCTGTGCTGGGATATATCAATCTTATCATGATTTGTAGTATTATACGAATGCAAATCCTGTCTAAGTGTGAATGAGCGCAGATTAGTTTTTACATGTAATAATAGATGGAAGATGTATAGGTTTATAATTGTGAGAATTTTTAACTGATAAAAAGTGGTTTACAATGTTCTAAGAATTCAGCTCTACAGATTGTTCGTAAAACCCTCTTTTGTATTATCAAAATATCTTTAACGTGAGAAGAATGACCAAAAAGTATTAATCCATAAGAAATATGAGACTGAAATAAACCAAAGTATGCTGTCCTCAAGTATTCAATAGAAGCAACATCTCTTAGTTTCCAAAAAAGATAACTTACTCGCGAGAGCCTACTGCATAAGTTATTAATGTGATGGGACCAGTTTAGTTTAGAATCAATGTGAATACAGAGTATTTTGCGGATAGGACATCTTGAGTGTTATTGGATAAGCTAAGAATAATATTTTGAGTTTTTTCTTGGTTACATAGCAATTTGTTAGAGGAAAACCATTTTAAAGCTTCATTTTCAGCTTGTTTCATTTTAGTGAGGAAATAAGGGAGGTTTTTATTACTTGCAAAAAGGGAAGTGTCGTCTGCGTAGACTACTGAACTAACATTCAAATTATTTGGTAGATCATGTATTATAATAGTAAAGAAAAAGGGGCCAAGTACTAAGCCTTGGGGGACACCCATTTTCACTGGTTTTACAGAAGCATTATTACCCCCAATTGAAACATATTGCTTTCTATTAGTTACGTAAGACCGAATTAGATTAGATGATTCTTCTAAAACTCCATAAAATTTCAATTTCTCTATGATAATATTAAAGGGGACAGTCAAATGCTTTACTTAAATCCATCATCGAAAGGGCTACTGATTCTTTATTTTCAAAGGCATTAAGAGAGTAATTTACTACTTCCATGACCGCTTTTATAGTTGAGCGACCTTTCCGGAAACCAAATTGGGAATCAGATAGAAGATTGAATCGTTCAAAGTAATGGGATAGCTGTTTATGCATTAGTGACTCTAATATTTTAGAAAATATTGGAACAATAGATATGGGTCGATAATTTTGAGGCAATAGCCTATCGCCCTTCTTATAAACTGGAACAATTTTGGAGGTTTTAAGCAACTCAGGAAAGTAACCAAACTCGAAACATTTGCTAAGAATAAATGCTAATGGTTCTTTGATAATATGGATAGTTTTTTTTTACTAAAAAATTTGAAATCCAATATAAATCCGTACTTTTGGAGTTGGAGAAATTTGATATAACATTTACTACCTGGTCCACAGTAACAGTTTGCCAATTAAAAGTGTTAGGAGGGATTATTTCTTAGAAGGTCAGAGGATAAAACGTTAGTGGATGGGATGCTGTTTGAAAGTTCAGAGACAGAATTTAGGAAAAAGTTGTTCAGTTCTGTTGGTTCGAGTGTAACTATGTGTTGTGTACTGGAATTACTTTCTTGCTTGATGATATCCCAGGCGGCTTTACATTTATTAGGGGCTTTTTCTATATATCTTTCACATGCTCGTCTCTTGGCATGCTTTAAATTATTTCTATAATTTCCTTTACATTGACGGTAGGTCCTATAAGCTAATTCCCAACCCTCTGAGCTACTGTTTCTTAAACTTTTATAAATATTGTATAAATTAAGCGTATCATTTCTCTCTTGTGCTAAACTCTGGTTGTACCATTGCACTTCTTTAATTTTATCTTTACTTTTTTTTACTAATAGGTGGAGAACAGAAATGCCAAAGATTTATATAGCATTTTAAAAAGTTGTTGCATAGTTCTTCTACTGTTATTTTATCACAGTTAAAGTCATCAACCATTTCCCAATTTTCAGTTTTTAAAAGATCAATAAATAAATTAATTTCATTTTCTGACTGCTTGCGTACAAAAGTTTTATTGCCTGCATTAATATTTGAAGATTTATGGCGATATTTATTGGAATAAACCTCTAGCACATGAGAGTTATGGTCAGCAAAACATCCTTGAAAAGACTTAATTGTATACAAATTCTCTGTAAAATTAACTAAGATATTGTCTATACAAGATGTACGGTGTGTGGAAACCTGAACAGTACATTTTAAATTTAGTGACTTAAGTAAGTTGGAAAAGGTTATAGCTTTATGATCCCGTAATAAAACCATTTCAATATTAAAATCTCCTGAAAAAGTTATCATTGTATCATTACTTGATAACGTGTTTTATTGCCTGTTCAAATTTTTGAAAAAATTTATCAATATTACCTTGAGGTGATCTGTACAAACTAACAATAACAATATTTTGTTCCACCAATTTTATACAGCAAATTTCACAATCTACTTCACTGCTAAATTTTTCAAACTGTACTACTTTATATTTAATGTTTGGTCTGATAAAAATCCCTGTACCCCCATTTTTTTTATTACTCCTACAGTAAAAGCTAGCTGACACAAATTCCTGTGGTGTGTACAGATCTACCTCATCAGAAAGCAACCAGTGTTCAGAAATACAAATAATATCAATATTTTCAATGTTGCAAAATTGTTCTAATTCTAAAAGTTTATTTCTAATGCTTTGTATATTGAGTTGAAGGATTTTTAAATGTTTTTTTTTACAGTTGTGTTGTCTATTATTCTAAAAAACTGGGGTCATTAACATTAAGGTTACATTTGTTGGAGTTTAAATTTTGTATAAGTGATTTTTGTTGTGTTACATATAGTTGAACATTAGTATTATTTTTAGGGCAATCATGCAAAGACAAACTTTCCTCCTAGACACTATTTTCTTGGGTAGTACTTTCGATAACAGAATGACCATTTTCACACTGCACAACACTCTTTGCACACCCAGAGAGGGCAGCAGGTGATTGGAGCTCAACACTGGTAGTGGGGGTGTAGGTGTCAGATCTTGTTGACTGGTCCTCCTGCCGAGTTTCTTGTACTGCTATGCTGTCCTCTTGTGGTTGGAGTTGAGCAGCTGCTATCAAGTCCCTTAGTAGCCTAACAAATTCATTGTGAGTTAGTTCACACCAGAGCTTCCGTCTTGTATAGATAGACACTAAACGAAGCGAGATAGGACATATGTTCTTATAAACCTTTTTGCATGTTTTTGTGTCTACTATAATGTCCTGAAGTTGTACCAACCTCTTGCGAAACACTGTATATAAAATTAATTAAATTGTTAAAATTTCAAGTTTGTTGATTGAAAACCATATAGCTAAAAAAATATTTGATACACAAATATATATTTTATGTTAAATTCAATTCTTAATCTAAAGAAACAAAAGTTATAGGTTTACTTTATTTATTAAGTTGAGTAACATCAATTTTTGTAAGGTCGCATTATTTTTCTTTGTGCCATTTCTGTGCAAGTTAATGTAACACGAGTTTTGAAATTCGTAGTACTTAACATAAAACCAGAGTTATTTCTGATAAAATAATTAATGTTGTTTATAGCATATCCTTTTACTCATTTATACATCAAATAAATAACAAACTAAAATGTAATTACTGTACTTTATACTGTTTAACCTAAAAACATGAAGCACTACTGTACTTTATACTGTATAACCTAAAAACATGAAACAAGGTAGAATTACAGTGAGCAAGCGAACCCACTCCTGCAATATCACACACTGCCCACACTGCCTTTTTCTGTAATAAAAAATATCATTTACACGTGGAGAATACCATGCTAGTATACCATACAGTATATGTGATTGAAACAGACTGAAATATGACATTCTTTAATATTCCAAGCTTACAAAGCTTTTCAATGTCCATAGTAGGTCACTTACTCTTGATATTGTTTTACAAACTGTTTCAATGTGCAGGAACCATTGTAACTGAGAATCTATATGAAATCCCAGAAGCCTGACAGGTTCCATGTTATTTCTTGCTTAAGGCTTAGAGTTAGGTATTGTGTTTTTTCAGGATCAGAAGATAATTTATTAGAAGAAAACCAGAAAAAGCATGCTCTTCTGCTTGTTCAGTGATATGATTAAGTAATTAAGATTGCTGTGATGGGCCATTAAAGTGGTGTCATCAGCATAAAAAATCTAATGTACATTTAAATTTTAAGGCAAATCATTTATATATACTAAGAAAAAGAAGGGTCCTAGAACAGAGCCTTGAGGTACACCTGTCTCAACGGTTTTATAGATAAACATTTATTTTTTTCTGAAATATATTGACTCCTACTGGATAGATCAAGACTGAATTATTTTGAAAGAGCTACCCTTAATATCTTATAATTTTAGATTATTTAATAGAATATTAAATCAAACACAATTAAAAGCCTTACTAAGATCACACAAAACAACAGAAACTGACTCTTTTCTTTCTAAAGCGTCCAAAGATAAAGCAATTAAATTAAGTACTCCAGAGGTAGTAGATTTACCCTGCCGGAAACCCTATTGACATATGAAAAGTAAGAGTGTGCAGAAAATTAAAATGAACTGATTACTTTTTTATTATTCTACTGTTCTTAAACAGTTAACCCATATTGAATCAGCAAGAAATTATTACTGAAAATTCCTTTTACAAACCACTGTATTCTAGTGGGATCAACAAAAACTACTTGAAAGTGTTTTTAAATTTCTCCGCTAGATTGCATGCATCCTGGCAAACAATTAATTACAATTCATGAAACGATACAGAAATTATTTTATAGTAACGTAAAATCACACAGAGCACTCAGCATTATTATCACCATTGGCACAAGAAAGTGTTTTCATCATTATAAGTTTCATAAGATTGGAATATAAACTTTGTATTGAAATGATACTTGTATGTTTGTTTATAATCACTAATAATGTGTGTTTTTCTTTTTTTAGGAAAACAATGACCAGACTGAAAGCTGTATAGAAGTTCTTGGCCGCAAAACCCGTTTAAAGCAAATCGAGAAACCTTGCAAACGTATTGAAAATACAAAGTATGAAACAGAAGAATTCATGAGCTTTAATGAAAGATCTAATCATGCAGATGAGCCAAACTTCAAAACACAGACTAAAGAAGTAAAATGTGAAATAAAGCCATATCAGACTCAGTATACATCAAATGAAAAGTACATTAAGATTCATGTAAATCCAGAAAAGGAGATCTGCAATATTCCGAAACAAGTGATATGTACAGAATACAGACTTGTTATGGCAAAGCTGACGGAACTCAAAATAGTACCACCTGAAGTTAAAGTGGTTATTAAAGATGCGCTTTTCTATCCTGAAGCGACACGGAAAAAACTCAAACAATATTATAAATCAAAGCAGTTTAAAACATTGATATCTCCAAAAGAACAACAAGAAATAGAGGTAGCCGTGAAAAATTTAAACGATCAACTGCAATCAAAAATAAGTATGATGAATACATTAGCTGAAATGGAGGAGAGCACTGGTCAGCTAACACAGGAGTTATCAAAGACACAGTTGGACAGTGGCAAGACAAGCCAGAGTGAGTGTAAGGCTGAAATGGATCCTGCCAAAGTAGTGTTGTTAAAAAAAATGTCGGATGTGTTGCAATCACTAATAAGAAATGAAATAAAGGATACGAATTCTAGCAAGGTAAGAATTTTATTAAATTTTTAATAAAACTAATTACATTATTAACATTAATTATAAATAAATATTATTAGTTTTTTTTATTAGGTATTTCTTATATGTTTGGTACCCTGATTCGATTGTGGTGGCGGCCGCTTAATTTACTGCAGCCCTCTAGTACATTGTGAAAAAAGTGATACCTAATTTATAAATAGTATTTATTATATATAATCCTATTTGGATATAAATTATGCAAATAAATGTAAACAGATTTTTTTACAAAAATAATAACTTCACCTTACAATGTCAATATGGTTATTTGGTATATCAGGTTTGATTTATTCAGATCTTTTAAAAAGCCTTATGTATTAAATTCGTGCCATCCATTTTGCATAAACATTATTGTTTTAAAATAAAATACACACTAACATTGAACTAACAACAAAAAACATTAAAAATATCTCAAAGTTTAGAGGTTAAGTTCATTAAGGTTGATACTATCACCAAGTTGGCTTTTAGAACCGGTGAGTAGTACACAGTACTTTCAGTTCAACTTCAACTTTTTGTGGAGCAGTTTTAAAACGCAACTATTCTTTTTTCTTTTGTAGCAATTGCGGAGCAAAGGTTCTTCGCAACTGTTGTATAGCTGCAACTGAAACTATTGTAACTGTTGCAAACGATTCCTGGTTTTACACATGACTACACAAGACTAATCCAAGTAGTAATTACTACCAGTTTAAAATTTATAGATTTTAAAATAAAACACAGCAGAAAGATCATATTAATCTGATTGGTTTTTAATTATTTATTTTATTTATAAGTTGGCCATATTTAATTGGAATTACTTGAATTTTTAAAAATTGTTCACAACTATATGAACCTATTATAGATATACTTTCATTCAATACAAAAAATAAATCACATGTGTTTTATAACACCGAAAAAGTAACAACTAAATAAGTAAAATTAAAAATATATATACTTTTATGTTGGATTGAACCATTTGTTCTAAAAAGGTCTTTGATGAACTAAGACAATTATATAGATTAGTTTGAAGCAAATATCATGATTTATTAAATAAAAGTATAATTTTTTTCTTCAAAACACTGCGAAAAGGCCAATTTGATCGGAACAGTTTTGTGTATGTCACATTTTTAAAAACCCTGAACCTTTTTAGAAAATGTTGTTTTATTTTTTCGAACACCCAAAGGGTTATGAAAGGAACAAAGCTTTAAAAAATCTGAAATAATGTAAACTACTAATTTACGTAGTTGGCACATTTCCTGGTTGACGAACTAGTCTCGAAGGCAAGGAATTTATTTCATATTTGAAATAATAGTGACGTAGTACAATGTGTTTTGAGTGTGACTATCCAAGCTGTAGCACCACAGTAGGGGCGAGCCTCACTCGTAGCCATCCGACCTAATGACTACTTACATCAAAATGAAGTTTCTGACCTGCATAGCTGTGATGATGCGGATCCATCCGACCTGCTGGACAATCTCTGTTATTTCCATCCGTTAAAATGTGGAGGGTTAAAATGATCAACATTTTTTATTATTTATGTAACTAAAAGATTTCTTGTTAAATTTATATCAATACTGGTACTTGTTGAGCATATTGTTAAAACGTAATAACAAAAAATGTAGTTCATGTTAAAAGACACATGATATTTGTCAGTTGCAGAGAATTCTACTTAGCTATAACTCGTGGAATGATAGTTGACTTAAACAGTAACAGTAATTATTAAAAATCGTAACAGTTCATTAAAACCTTTATTGTTGGCTGAGCTTTTCACGAAGCTTCTCCCACCTTTTGCTGATGAACGAAGTATGGTTTCTGTCTGTATGAACGATAGTTTTGAACGAGTTAATCTAGGGGGTTAATACTTGAGTGATACTGCTATTGAAAATGTTAATCATCGGTTTATTGGGAGTCTTGATTTCTGTCTATCATAAAATAATTGGTTAAATTGGTCTTATGGGTAACGAAGTTTGCAACAAAAAAACACAGAATAAATAAATTAATAAACCAATTACATTGTGAAGAATTATTGTACAACATTTTTAAGTGATGACACCTAAGTCATTTTGAGAGAATAACAGGATTTCGGGCATTTACCATCGTTATACGTTTCAATCCTCAAAACATTGTGTTATACATTTTGTAACAAATAACGATGATAAATTTACAAAATCCTGCTATACAAACCTTCTTTTGTCAATTACAAACTTTAAAACAAAGAATAAGTCATTTTGTTAAGTTGGTTTCATACAAATCCTGAACCTTTTAGCTTAACCTGCAGTCATTTTTTAACAAACTAAATAGTAAAACGCTTTTTTTCACTTTGTTTTGTTGTCTGGAATTTCTGGTAAATGGTATTGAAGGAGCGTTGGTCTCATGTATTTCTTGTCTAGTTCAAGAGTTTCTGTTAAGTCACTTTCTTGTGTCTCTGTTTAGTGCAAATATTTTTATGTTTTTAAACTAATTTTGCAAAAATCTACTGTAATGAAATTTATAACACGGTTTATAACTGGATAACAGTGCAATAGTATGCAACTTTCTGCTTTACATGGTATATACTTGTTTATATTTAAATTAGTGTTTGCATATTCCTAGGGTAGTGCCCTTAAAACAGAGAGAGTATCTTTTGTCACCTGAAGATCAATGGAGTTTTTGTTTACTTTTTATTATTTTGCAGATGCAGTGAAAGTTTGTGTCTCCTTGTTTATATAAAATGTTTAAGGAAGTGTTACAAGAAATCTATGATTGTGTCCTTTGACGTATTTATATATTTCAAACAAGCCATTCTAAGATTTAACAGACTGAGCGTTTTGCATAGTCTCTCCCACCAGATTTTTTTCTTCATGAGAGTCTGTCTGTATACTTGATAACTTTTGAATGAGTTAACTTAAAGGGTTGAAATTTGGTATGAAACCATCTCTACTACCTTTATATCAAACTTGAAAATGGTAAAAGTCAGTCCTTTAGGAATTACTCTCTGAGCCAAGATGTTATCTATTATCTACTGTGGGGCGAATGCGAAGCCTCCCCAATGACCCAAAGCCTGGCATACATTTAACCTTTTAAAATATGAGTAATAAATACATTTTGCTTTTCTCTTTTAATAAAAGAAGTATTGATTCTACAAGTGGGACTGAGGCAGAAACAACTACTGGAGTCGACCAATTTATAATTATTTATAAATTTTATTACATAAATAGGCCTACTATGAAATATCATATATACTATATGAATAGTAATGTTGTTTAGTTTATAATTTTTAATTCGTTCTAAGAATCTTTTCATAATAATTTCAAGAATTCTATAACCAAGCAATGTACCAGTTTTATATAATTTTATAAATTAACTTATTATGTCAATGGCATGCATTTTGTCGGGCAGTGGTAACCTTTTATGTGTGACTTTTTCAGACAACATTTATTGAATAATACATGCTTAAACAAGTCCTACTATAACTTATGTACTGTATGTACATGTATAAACACAAAATTATATCTTAAGACCAGCCCAGCTTATTATTTACTTAAGTATTGCTTCTCTTTACTAGAGAAAACTTCATGACTTTTTAAGTTAATATAAAAGTTAAAACAAGGGTGAATGTAATATCTTTGTTGTTATAACTTGATATTATGGTATAATTTTATAATGTTATGTTATTTTTCTTTAGGAATCTGCAAGTGAACATTTAGAAAATAAAGAACTAAAATCCTCAAAAGAAAAAAGTGCTACTTCTAAATCTACCCACTCTAAGAATAAAAACACATCATCTAAAGATATTACCACACCAAAAAAAAGCTCAGCACAGCTTGCACTTGAAGAAAGGCTTTCAAGTTTAGCCGAGCAAATGAAACTACTAACTGAAGGTAAAGTACCTTTAACAAATAACACTGTAAAATCTGGAGTAAAAAGAATGGAAGACAGAAGACGTTTTGAAGAAGAGGGACCAATGGGCTTTGGAAGATGTAAAAGAGGAGCACCACAGAATTCTGTATTTCGTGGTGGCAAAGGAGGTTTCTTTTCTCACAGGAATTCTCACCAAAGAGGATATGGAGGAACAATCAGAGCTGCAATGCCACATGGTGGTTGGGGTGCTCTCCAGTCATTTAGTAACAGTTTCGAAAAAAACTGCAATGGTTTTAATAATTCAACAGGTCGAAACCAACCTTTTCGGAGTAAAGGCGGATTTAGTGGTGGAAGAGATTTTGGAGGACGAGGACGCATCTCACAAAATAACTTTGATGCAAAACAGTATGCCAAAAAATGTATGGCTGAAAATAAAATGCCTGAACTTAATTTCAATGGTGTAGATTTAAAAAATATAAGTGGTTACGCAGCTAAAATTTCAAGCTCCGGGACGTCGAAGACAGAGTTGAGTACTAGTACAAAAAGTTGACCTGCAAAAAAACTTGGAAAATTTTAATTGTAATTAGTCTAAAAATTAACATACTGAGGGTATTTTTAATGTATATACATTATTACTGTATTGGTATATTGTTATTGTTACAGAAATATAAGCTGCAGAAACATTCAACAGCAATACATTAATATCAATTAATAATTAATGAGTATAATCTTTCTATACTAAAAGGATAGGTGGTCAGGTTTACCACCATTTTGTGTTACAAGAATAGTACCATTTTCCAAAAACTGGTACCTGCTCTCTTCTTTAGGAGTAAGATCTTGATACTAATTGGCCATACTTCAAATTGAAATAAAATGAAATCGTTTACATTAAGATTTTAAAAAATGTAGTAGCCAGGTTTTATAGCACAAGAGTTTTTATAGGGCATGAAGCAGAGCAGGCTCACCTTGCACATTAGAAGGTTATTCCTCTTCTACTTAACATTGATACATTCAATAAATAAAAGGGATATTTGTGTGTTTTAATGAGTTGTCAAAATTTGGAAGCAGTTATATTAATTACTTCAAAAGAGTTGTATTTTTTTTTGAAAATAGCATATTAAAGAGAAAGAATTGGTATTAGGCATAACTTAAAGAAAACTGTATGTATAAATAAATATTTTATTTTGTACATTGCATTTTTTATAAGAATTGTACATTTAATTTGGTTGAAAATGGAACGGTGAATTAATAACTTGTTTAAATTGTCTGCTCGAGAAAAATTGCACTTTGATTAAAATGTTGGAAAACGCCTTTTATAATTTCTTTTATATTTACCTTGTATTCCTTTGTTTATTCTCCTTGACCTTCTACCCTAGAAGATTAGTATGGTTATCTTGTTCTGTGCCTGTGTTCTGTTGTGATTTGTGAAGAGTATTTGTTAGTGCAGTCAACAATAAAGGAAACGAGTTTAAAGCTACCAATTTATAGTTAAGTTATATCATTTACTCACGGTAGGTAATGTCCATATGAAAGTTGTCCCATAATTCGGTTTTAATGTCAGAGAAGTTGTATTTAACTAAATTTGTACACTTTTTGGGTTTATAGTATAAATGGGATGCTTTAATTGGATGGTTAAACTTTATTTTCCATTACTCTATTATTCCTACTTCTCTAATTCAATCTGTGATCGACATGGCTAATATCCTCGTCTTTTGATTAAAGTACATTACAACTATTATATACTAGCAGTTATTCACGTAGGCTTTGTGACTTCTGGTTCAAGTAAATTAGTTCTGACACCAATGTTGAGTTTACATTGTTGCAACGATCAAGAAAATATGTCAAAATGTGTATATTATGACCATAGTAATTTACTCTGGTCTTAATACTTTTGTTTGCCATAATTGATTTGTTTTTCTTTCCCCGATCAAGAAAGTATATATATATATATATATATATATATATATATATATATATATATATATATACACACATATATACACATACAAGGTGTTTGAAAAGTCTGGGTACGGCATAATATTTTACAAACCATAGCAGATAACATTTATAAACTTTGCACAGTGTCATAAGGCTATGTAAACTATTTTTCCTTGCTATTACCATGACATGGCAACCATGGGGGGACGGCCCACAGATGAAAACATGGAAATCTTAAATTAAAGCATGGGTCGAGTGATACCTCACTTGAAAGAGCTCACTTAGTAGAGTTGAATGCCGCAAACCGCATCTCAAAAGGTTTATCCAATCAGAAATGGCGGGTTGTTTTAGGTACACATTGTGAAGTACATGTAGGACGTTGTTGTTGATAACAACCTGAAATGATAAGAAGGGGAAAACCAAGGTCATTTTGTCTAACATTAGAAAGTGACAGCATCCATGAATGGAAACTTTTACAATAGTAAACATCCAAGTTCCTCTTAAATAAATTAGTTTAAACATTTAAAAATGTTAAAGTGGATAATATCAATACTTACGTTCTACCAGTGTTCTTTGTTGCTGAAATAGTTAACTTACCACTTAATCTTTGAATTAAATTTTTTTGTTATTTTTTTCTAAATACTAATCAGTAAAACCATTGGTTAGTAGAGTGAAACGCCGCCTACAGCATCAGAATACGACGATCCAGTCAGAAATGGCAGCGCATAATGTACTTCACAATGTGCACCTAAAACAACCAATTTCTGATTGGATAAACCTTTTGAGATGCGGTTTGCGGCATTCAACTCTACTAAGTGAGCTCCTTCAAGTGAGGTATCACTCGACCCATGCTTTAATTTAAGGTTTCCATGTTTTCCTCTGTGGGCCGTCCCCCCATGGTTGCCATGTCATGGTAATAGCAAGGAAAAATAGTTTACATAGCCATATGACACTGTGCAAAGTTTATAGATATTATCTGCTATGGTTTGTAAAATATTAAGCCATACCCAGACTTTTCAAACACCTTGTATAATGTTTGTGTGTGTATATATATATATATATACACGTGTGTGTACATATATATATATGTGTGTGTGTGTGTGTGTGTGTACACACACACACACACACATGTATGTTTTGGTTTATATACAGGGTGATTCGGTTAGTGTTACCGGCACTTTCTGAGCTGATTGTACTATAAAAAATAAAGAAAAAAGTTCATATAAACATGGGTCCGGAAATGCTTCCTTACTGGGTTATGGCCAATTGAAGATTTCACCAAAAATTGTGTGCAGGTCAAATGATGATTTGCCGCGTGTTTATGAAGAGATATTTATAGGCGAATGCAACTTTTTCTAACGGATTTTTAGATGAGAATTGAATAAAGTTCATCTCATAGCTGTATCTCATTTAGTTTTTTTGTTATACTACAAAAAACAGAAATAAAATAATTTTGAAAACACTTTTTTAAGGTTTAACGGACAATTATTTTGTTAATTAGGCATTGAAGACCCACATTTTTACAAAGAAACTTGCAGAAAATTTAATTCTGAATAAAATTATGTGCCACACGGCTATTAACAGCGAAGTATTAGTTTCTGGAATTTAATTTTACAACAAACATTCTACCAAGCAAGAAATTCCAAAGCAAAGGAAAACCGCATTTTAATGACATAGAGTAGCCTACACATACGATTTATTAGGATGCAATTTAAATTAAGTTTTAAATAAATTATTGTTTTTCATCTAAAGCTTATAATACTACGTACCACTTTCATAACAGGTGTTCAAAAATCAGTCCTTGTACTTCAATACACTTAGCAGCTCGCTTTCTGATTGATCGAGTTATCCTCCGCAACGCTGCACGATTGTTTTTGATTTGTGCGGCGGCATCTTCAATTCGATTTATTAACTCTTCACGTGTATTTACTTTTTCCTGGTACACCAGGTTCTTCATCCAACCCCATATACAGAAATCTAATGGAGTTAGATCTGGTGATCTTGGTGGCCAAGTGTGTGGTCCACCGCGACCAATCCATCGCCCGGGAAACTGCTCGTTTAAGTGCATTGTTACATTATGGGAAAAGTGGACAGGGGCACCATCATGTTGATAAATAATATTGCACCTTGCTGCTAATGGAACATCTTCTAATAATAGTGGTAGTTGTTCTGTAAGGAATTCTAGGTACATGCGGGAATTTAGATGTCCTCGGAGAATGAATGGTCCTATTAATCGATCATGAATGAGTCCACACCATACATTTACACTAAATCTGTGTTGAAAGTTGCGCACGATTGTACTATGTGGATTTCCCTCTGCCCAAGTGTGTTCATTGTGAAGGTTGTTGACGCCATCTCGGGTAAATTGAACTTCATCAGTGAATAAAATGGTTCTATGATGTTGACGGTTTCTAATTAACCAGTTGCAAAATTCCAATCGAAGAGGAGGATCTGTTGGTTGAATACTTTGAACTTGTTGTTTATGGTAAGGGAACATGCTATTTTTGCGCAAAGTTCTCCATACTTCAGACTGAGACACTGCGAATCGCCTAGAAAGACGCCGTGTACTGAAACCAGGACTGCGTTCAGTAGCCATGATTATAGCCTCTTCCATATCTACATTATTCTGGGCAGGGCGATCCCGATAATTATTAATACTAGGAAGTTTACCTGTTACTCTTAGGGTACGAAATGATCCACTGATCGTTTTTGGGTTTGGAACTCTGCGATTAGGAAATCGTCTTCGGTATTCTGCAGTAGCAGCGGTTGCATTTCCGTCACAAACGCCTAAGACAAATACCATGTCGGCATATTCTTCCGTTGTAAATAACAAAGGCATTGCAATTGTGATAGTAAGTTACTTTAAAATGCACTTCACTAACAAACGAGTAGTAAATTAATTGTATTAAATTGCACTCATTAAACTAGTACAGAATTGGTAACAAATAATTTGGATTCCTCAATAAATTGCAGTGTATTGTTGAACAGCTGATTTGTGATACCAACTTATAAAACATAATTTACCTTCTGTAAAGCTAACGTGACAAAGATATGTAGGTACATGATGTAACCATTTGGATAGTCCTAAAAAGTAATAGTATTATTGTTTTTTAGTTGAGCATTAATCTATTAAAATCGTATTTACAATTGTATGCTAATCAATTATTTGTGTACCTTATATCATTACATTACGGTGTTTATTTACTAAATACGTATTTCTTGCTTGGTAGAATGTTTATTGTAAAATTAAATTCCAGAAACTAATACTTCGCTGTTAATAGCCGTGTGGCACATAATTTTATTCAGAATTAAATTTTCTGCAAGTTTCTTTGTAAAAATGTGGGTCTTCAATGCCTATTTAACAAAATAATTGTCCGTTAAACCTTAAAAAAGTGTTTTCAAAATTATTTTATTTCTGTTTTTTGTAGTATAACAAAAAAACTAAATGAGATACAGCTATGAGATGAACTTTATTCAATTTCTCATCTAAAAATCCGTTAGAAAAAGTTGCATTCGCCTATAAATATCTCTTCATAAACACGCGGCAAATCATCATTTGACCTTCTGCACACAATTTTTGGTGAAATCTTCAATTGGCCATAACCCAGTAAGGAAGCATTTCCGGACCCATGTTTATATGAACTATTTTCTTTATTTTTTATAGTACAATCAGCTCAGAAAGTGCCGGTAACACTAACCGAATCACCCTGTATATATAATACACACGTTCACATGTCTTAGAAGACTACATCAGTCAAAAGCGTCTACTTTTTATAATTTAGAATTTACTTCCAGCCTAAGGTATTTCTGGTGCCAAAGTTAAGTTTTTTTTGCCTTGGCCAAGATGTATACATTAAACAGGTCTGGAAGCCTATTTCTGTCAAAGATTAAAACGGTTTTATAACAGTTTTTCAATCTTATAAATAAAAATAAATTACAAAATGTGTTGCTAAGTGCAAATCTTGAGAACGACTGGACCACTTCGGTTAATTCCTTTTGTGAAATGTTCATTGAAATCCATGGAAGGTTTTTATGAAGCAAAATATAAGAAAAGTTACCTTGAATATTTTGAAATTCAGAAAAAATGTAGTTTTTAAGATTCATAATCCAGATTAAACTGGCACTAAAAAGCTGTTCAAACCTTCAGTTTTATGTCGACAAATTGGGTGAAACATCTGTTTACATTTAAATTTGATGAAATATTATGTAAACAGTGATTGATAAGTAGTGTAATGCAGATAGTAAATATGAAGTTAATATATAAATTTTAATCCGGATTGCACCAGTGATGGATTTATATAATATAATGCATTTTAAATATTATTAAAATTCTGTTATGTAACCAACCTTAATGAACAAAGTTAAGATTTTTTTGACATAAGTTACTTTAAACTGAAGGGCTTCCTTGACATTGTGATATTGCATTTTAACAGTGGCTTATGGAAAACAGAGAAATGAACACTAACATGCCTCAACAATTCATTGTTTCCCTGGCTACAGTCCAAATAGCAAGACTGGTATAACGCAAAATCCGCGGGTAGCAGCTAGTTCATAATAAAGTTAGATAGTAACTTTGTCTTTGATATCTCCTTTACAGTGATGATCAAGGACTGCATATTTAATATTTGCTTAAGTACAGTTAAAATATACTTTTCTAAAGCTTTTATCTGGACATTTTCTTACTCTGTGCTCAACAGTGGTTGCAGAAAAAGTTGAAATAAAAAAGTGTTGTTACTATCTAGCTTATTCTATGCTTTCACATTATATATGTAACCAAATTGAAAATAGTGGTTAGATTAATTAAACATATGGTTGTACTGTCATAAAACAATGTTTGTACAGAACAGTTGATTACATTTATTTAACAGGCTCTTTCATTATAGATGAGCCACTTTGAAGTGACCTGTTAAGTGATCAGTGCGGAGTGTGGAGTGAGAGAGATGTGGAGAGGGAAAAGGGCGGGCTCACTTCCTCCTCCACATTCCTTACCACCCACTCCTCAGTCGCCACTTTACCACTCGTAGGATATGTGTTACATAACAGCTGTTTTACAAACCCAGTAATAATAACAACAGCTGTTAACAAGAAACATTTGTTAAAAATACTTCTTACTTATACTAACTTATTAGATATATGCAATAGACTATTCTTAACATAAATAATAATAATATTTGTTATATCGTAACAACGATAATAACAAAGCATAGCATGATGTTCCAAAAAAACTAACGCAGGGAAGCAAAGCACTCGCTTCCCACTTGTGTCTTGGTGGCGGTAGGCGTGGTCGGGCTCCTACTCCTCCCTTCGCCTATGCGCAAGAAATCTTTGCGCAGGTCGCTTTCAAAGCGGCCCATCTACAATAATATTTGTTTGCTGTAAATTCAACCTGAAGGGACCAAGTTGAGATTTTCCCACCTTTAGAGATGAGTTGGGCATAGCCCAGAGGGATCTTTTAAATAATAGGCCTATATATTAACCAGAACCCTAAGATTGTCCATGTAAAATCTCAGTACAGTCGTCTAGTAGTTTTTACGTGATTGAGTAAAACTAAACAGAGATACCATTCGATTTTTATATAATAGCATAGATGAAGACTGAGGATGTTCAAGAGTTTTAAAGATGTTGGTGAATTGAATCTGGAATACAATCACCAAACTAGAAAACAATAACTACAAGAATTGTGATAAGTTTGAAATGCATGGGACAGTGTGGTAAAGAAAACATCTTCAATTATGTAATAGAAGTGTGTCTGAAGGATTTTACACAATCACCGAAGTGATCTTTCAGTTTAAAAGTTTATGAGAGAAGCATAAAAAGAGAATTTGCGATGTGTATCATTAAATAATAATACGAGGGCTATTCCGAAAGTAAGGAGCGTTTTTACCAGGCGCACCAATCACGTATACAATTTCGGCGTGTTTGTGTTCGGCAACTCAGTTTTTCCTCATCCCCTCCCACCACAATCATGATCTTACTCCAAGTGATTTTCATTTGTTCCCGAAAATGAAGACCTGGCTAACAACACAGTGTTTTGTCAACGATGATAAGCTGAGATCACAGGCTGCAGAACTCTATAACAGGAATTTCAAAAATTGTCTTCCGTTATTATACCTGAATTTGTATCGTGATTATGTATGAAAGTAATATTTTAGTTCCCCTTCATATGTATATACATATTTTATTTTATATATATATATATATATATATATATATAATTTCAATAAACATTGAATCACAAAAAGTACTTGCTCCGCCGGGAGTCGAACCCGGATCTCTCACTTGCTATACTAATATATACAGGGTGAGTTTTTTAAAGTGATCCAATAGCTAACTTTTTAATTACATGACTTAGCACCACACTTTAAATTTGGAACTTGCTCAATTTTAAGTGTTACTCAGGAATACACTTTCAAATGTTTTGAAGATGGCCGCCATTTTCCAATATGGTGGCCAACTTTAAAATCTTTTATGGAACACCCAGTATTTTATGTTGTTTTTAGATTCTACTCTAAAAAATAAAACCTTTTTGTACTTGAGAGTTTTTCCATATCTTTAATGGTTCAGGAGCTACGTGGACTGGAAGTTTTCATAATTTTTTCCAATATGGCGCCCAACTTTAAAATCTTTTATGGAACACCCTGTATTTTATGTTGTTTTTAGATTCTACTCTACAAAATAAGGCATTTTTGCTTCTGAAAGTTTTTCTATATCTCTAATGGTTCAGGAGCTACGTGGACTGAAAGTTTTCACCATCAGTCCGAAAAAAACCCGAAAACTTCCAGTCCACGTAGCTCCTGAACCATTGAAGATATAGAAAAACTTTCAGAAGCAAAAATGCCTTATTTTGTAGAGTAGAATCTAAAAACAACATAAAATACAGGGTGTTCCATAAAAGATTTTAAAGTTGGGCGCCATATTGGAAAAAATTATGAAAACTTCCAGTCCACGTAGCTCCTGAACCATTAAAGATATGGAAAAACTCTCAAGTACAAAAAGGTTTTATTTTTTAGAGTAGAATCTAAAAACAACATAAAATACTGGGTGTTCCATAAAAGATTTTAAAGTTGGCCACCATATTGGAAAATGGCGGCCATCTTCAAAAAATTTGAAAGTGTATTCCTGATTAAAACTTAAAATTGAGCAATTTCCAAATTTAAAGTGTGGTGCTAAGTCATGTAATTAAAAAGTTAGCTATTGGATCACTTTAAAAAACTCACCCTGTATATAATACTTACTTTCTGAATAGTTCTCGTAGTATCCATTCTATTATTATACAGGGTGGCCACTCAAAACCTTTAAACTTCCCAATCGAAAATTTACGATTCTCTAGTCTATTTTCAAGCCAAATTAAATAACTATAATAAAGTTTCTTGGTTTGTATCGATGTGTCGGCATAACATCGAGTATACCTAATAAAGTTCCTTTCGTGAGAAAAAACAATGGGAACAAATAAATGCCAACACAGCGCTACCGTGGGGCAGGTCGTAGTCCAACATTGCGGGTCAGAGATTGCGATGGAAGAACTTTTGGTGCGAGACAATATTTCGTCAGTTCAGTACAATCAAGAAAGAAATAAACCAAATAATTTCATATGAACCCTACTTTTAATTTATCCTTTAGGAGGGACAAGCCTATAATAATATCACGCTACTTCAAAGGAATTTACCGAGATCCAGAGAAATGAATATATTTAAAATTTCAAGTGACAATCTCTACCTTCTTTTACATACGGTAATAGAAATCTTAGACTATAAATTGAGGTACCAAAATATTTTCCATTTACGTAAAAACATATGGATATATTTATAGAAAATCTATGTACAACACAAAGTATGACGTATAGATAAAATAAAAATTAGCGGTAGCTAGTTTTTCCACCGAGCACCTTTTTTTAGTCTCATTTAAGCCTTAGCATCAGCTATGCCGGCTTCGAAGTGCACTGGGCTTTTTATTAAAGTACAAAGTACATGATTGGACTTCACCGGGATTTGAACCTGTGATCTCTCGGTTAGAGAGCCGAGACTAACCATTAGTCTGCGGAGGACGACAAAGTATTTTTTTTTATCTAAATGCCTTACGGCTGACTTAGAATTACACCATGAAGTCAATTTTCACTTAAAAGAATGTTTTGCACTGGTTTCATCTGCGATTGCCTTCGATCATTATTTCGCTATTATGCTATATGTTTCTTTGTATGGTTGTCAGAAATCGATTTATTTCCTTATATAATCTTGCATCAAAACTAGATAAAATTTTTTTGAGTTTTTCTGAGGTATCGTCATCAGGTATTCTTCTAATTTGTTGGAAACATGAGTTCCTTGCATATCCAAATTGTGGACATTTCATTAGTAGATGATCCGCAGTCTCATTCACTCCAGCTGTGCAATTTAAGCACAGAGGAGTAAAATAAAGTTTTATTAGATGAAGAGTTTTGTTAACTGTGACATGTCCTATTCTTAGTCTGATTATATTTCCCTTCTGCTAAGTCTCCTACCATGGTAGTAAAGGACTGGTAGGTTGTACACTCCTATACCACCTGGCCTTTGTTGTATATAGCAACAAGTTGTTTTTTTCTTCAAGTATCTTCCTCTTTTGGAAAGATTTGAGGTCAGTTAATGGAAGGGCGATGTCTTGAACAGATATTCCATTCACCACTGCCTCTTTTGCGAGCTTGTCAACAATTTCATTATATTTCAAACCCACGTGGCTAGGTATCCACTGAAAGGTTATTCTATTCTTGGAGTCTACACAGTTTTTTTATTATTTCATGAGACATTTTATCTTCTATTATGCCACCACATATACTTTGTAGTGATTTGATGGCAGAAAGAGAATCAGTGCAGATTAATATGTCACAGTTGGGGAGGTTATTCATACGCTGAGAACACATGTATAGAGAACACAAAAAGCTCAGCTGTATAAATCGATGTATTTGGTGAAAGTTTATATTTCTTTTCCACATTCATTTGTGGTATCAAAATTGCTGCTCCTGTACCTTCGCCTGTTTCAGAACCGTCTGTAAATATTTTGATCTATCTGTTGGAAAACTTCCGGAGAATTATCTTTCTTAGTTAAAATTTTATCATCTATTGTATCATTAATCTGTATAGAAATGTTTGCTAGCTGAGGGGGAATTTCCCAATCAGTAGATCTGAATTTTTTCTTATTCATTTCAGGAAAGTCTGGGATGAAGTTAACCATGGAATCTATGGCCTCAATATAGAGTGGAGTCTTTTTACATTTCCAGTAAGGGTTGATGTTGATCAGTAGTTGTAGGTATAGGCATCTGTATCAATTTTGGTTATCAATATCTGTGATAGTTTTATACACAAGTCTTTCCGTTAAAACCTTTCTTCGCAGGTTTAAAGATTCTACAGCTGATTCAGATTGTAAGGCGATTATAGGAGATGATTTGAGGGCTCCTAAAGCTATCCTTAGAGCTTGGTTTTGAATTTTTTCTATTTCAAACAATCTATGTTCTGAACAGTTCAAAAACAGAAACGAGCAGTAATCAAGTTTAGATCTAATTAAGCTTTTATAAACTGTAAGTGCGAAATGAGGATTAACACTGTTTCTTCCACAGGTAATCATCTTGATGATATTCATATCTTTACTGAATTGGTTTATTAAGTTGTTTATGTATTCATCAAATTTTAATTGATTATCGATCGTTATACCGAGCATTTTAACTCTTGACTCAATTGGAATTTGTTGACCTTCAACTTTGAGATTTACAACATTGTTTATCCTCTTCTTTCTAGATACAACCATAGCTTTGCATTTACTCACACTTAAACTAAAGCTCATATTATTGAAAAGGTTATCAATATTTGTGAGTGCAGTCTGCATTTTAACCAGTACTTGGTCAATTTTCTTATTACTTGAGTACAAAGCCACATCATCAGCATATTGTAGGGTTATGACTCCTTCAGGCAAACAATTGTTTATTTCTGCCAAATATAATGAGAATAGCAATGGGCTCAAGGTGCTTCCCTGAAGCAGACCTTTACAGGTCACTCTAGATATGATGCTTTGGTTTGAAACCAAATTAAGTGATCTACCCACAAGCCACTTTTGACAATGAGTGATAAACTTTTTGGGAACACCATAAATGTACATTTTTCTAAACAGAAAGGGCAAATTTACACTATCATAAGCACATGATATGTCTAGACTTGTTGATATTAATGTTTCGTTAAAAGTTCGAGCAGTTTCCATATCCAGTATTAGGTTTAGTAGATAGTCGGCGCATCCTTTGTTTCTTCTAAATCCATACTGGTTGAGGGAATCAGATTGTATTTCTCTACATGCCATTCTAGTCTTTTCTTTATCATACCATCCATCACCTTAATAAAAACGGAAATCAAAGAAATCGGGCGGTACGATTCCTCATGATCTTTCTCTTTTCCTGGTTTAAGTAGAGCTATGACTTTTATATGTTTCCATTTTTGTGGTAAGCTTAGGTTGTCATTCCAAATATTATTATATATATTCAGTAGTACGTTTAAGGCCTCCTCAGGTAGGTGAGTTATCATACTATAGGAAATGAGGTCATTTCCTGGAGCAGTGTCTTTTTTCTTTGTTTTAAGAACTGCAATTAACTCAGTCATTGTGAAGTTTTCTTCAAGTAAGTGATCTGTATCCTTTATTTTTGGTGTGGAGATCTCTTCAGCTTGTGGAACGTGATCTGGGACAATGTGTTTCATAAACTTCTCTGCTAAGTGCTGGTCTTCTTTGATTAGTGATATTTCATTATTGCTTTTGTTTGTTTTCAGTTTTCTTATGACCTTCCACGCAAATTTGCTATTTTTTCTCACCTATGTTTGCACATAATTTATGCCATTCATTCTTTTTTGCCCTTTCGATTGTGTCTTTAGCTGTCTTAACTGACCTTCTTGATATTTTTGGTAACTAACAGGGCTCATATCCATCTTGAATTTCTTAAAACTAAGCCTTCGTTGAGCAATTGTATAAGAACATTCAGCAGTCCACCATGATTTTGGTGTAAAGTCTTTTTGGTTACTTAAACTAGGACTGTTTCCATTCGGGTATTGATTTATCTGCTGCATTGTTCATAATTTTTTCCAACATTTCTATTTGGATGTTTAAGGACTCGTTGACAATATTTTTCATATTTTTCTTCCACTGATTTTGAATATTTTTGCCAATTTGCTTTCTGAAAGTTCCTTCTTGGTGTTTCTACCTTGGATGGTGAATGTTTAACCTTCACTATTGGAAAGTGGTTGCTCCCCATCGCATCAGATAAGACTTCCCAGTTATCAAGGTGTGTGTAAAGTTCAGGGGGTTAAGAATGTTAGGTCTATGGTTAACTGGTTATGAAATAAGCTCGGAATGGTAGTGAAGGAATGGTCGTTAGCCAGTATAAAATTTGAGTTACTGAAATTTCTAAAGATGTTATTTCCTCTTTTGTCAGGTTTTTTGCAGTTCCAGAACTGATGGTGAGCATTAAAATCTCCACAAATCATTGTATTACCTTGATCTAAGCTAAAAATATACTCTTGCCAGAAGGAGCAATTTATTGATTTATTGGTACAATATACGTTGTATATATTTAATGATCTAAAAGGGTTTGTTATTGTTATGCCTAGGATTTGGATATTATTCTTATTATGTTCTTTGATTATTTTGGCGGTCAGAGAGTTATGAATAACGAAAGCTACACCTCCATAACCATCTTCTCTATCAAGTCGTAATATTCTGAAATTGTTATCTCTGATCGTATCATGTGGACAAAGCCATGTTTCTTGTAGGATTGCAATATGAATCTTGTTTTTTGTCATATATTGAATAAGTTCTGCCCATTTTTGTTTGATAGACCTTAAGTTCCATTGAATCGAATTTAATTGATTATTTTCTTTTCTGTTCATTGCAGAAGTTTCGTAGATTAGGATAAAAAAACATTGTCTTTGGGGTCTATTTGTTTGTTTCCTGATTTATTTGATGTGTTTTTATTATATGTCTGGATTGTATTTCCAGGTTTTTGAGACTCTAATAAATCTTTGTGCCAGTAAGTCATCTACCTTTTGTTTATTAATGAATGACCCCTTCGCCTTGTATTTTGGTTCTCAATTCTTTAATTTTGTCACTTAGTAATTTTTTTTAATGTCCGCTATTCGCAAGCGTTGAGCGTTTGATTTTCGGATTTTTGTTTGCAGGTTGGTAAGATATATTGTCGATCCTTGAACTGGAGGTCCTACTATAGGATTTTTCAGACAAGTTTTCCTTTGGTTTGACGAATCTTAGTTTGGTATTGATAGGTTTGTCAAGTGTTGTATTGCTGGGTTCTATTATATCATTGAGTCCAAGAAATCTATTACTTGAGAGCAGAAGGGAATGATCACTGCCGGTAATTGATGGAGGTTGACTGTAGAATGCAGTCTGCTTTGTTATAGTTGCATATGATTTCCTCTGGATGCTGTATGGATTATGTTTTAGGTTATTTGTTGGGAAGTGTTTACTTGCCGTCAAATAATCTTCTCTATGGATAGACATCCTTTGCATAATGTTTTTTGTCTCTCATATTCTTTGCACGACTTACTGTTGCTACTGTGGTTACCATGGCAGTTGACACATTTTTTTGACTGTGTACATTCACCATTGTGAAACCTCAGTCCGCAGTCTCTGCATATCTTTTCAAATTTGCAAGGGGACTTAGCTACATGGCCATATTGAAAACAGTTATAGCATTGCTTGATAGGCAACATGTACCGTTCAATGGCTTTTCGCACATAATTTAAATACACAAAATCTGGAAGCTGGTCTGATTCAAATGTTAAAGTCATGAAATGTGTGTCTGTTACTTGTCGGTTTACATACTTTGTAATTTTTTTGGCATGAACTATGGGATAGGGGGACTTACTCTCACTCATCACTTCTTGTTCAGTAATTTCAAGTTCGATATACGCAACCCCAGTGATTTCCACCTTACTGGCTGGTATAAAAACATTAAAATTCTTTAAATGAACACAATTTACTAACTCATTTGCCGAAAAAGCATCTTCACAAATCATAGTTAGATTTCTGCCTACTCGTTTAATATGGTCAATTTTACAGTCTCCATTTTTAAATATTTTGCCTACCAAAAATGGGTTGATTTTTTTCCCGTTCCTACTTTGTATGATTACTTCATACGGTCCTTTGTTTGATTCGTTGTATAATCTCAACCGTCTAATGCCATGTCTTTTTGCCACATGGTTTGTGTCCAAACTGGAGGCATTGGGTCTAGGATTTTGTTCTGTTGGATTAACACAATTATCACCTTCACTGCACTTTCTTTTCTGTTGGCCTACATTAGTAGTGTTATGGTCTGATTGTACTGTAACATTTTCTGCAAAATCATGATTGACGTTTGTATTTTCTATTTCTAGACCTATAATCGAAGCAACCGCCAGTTGAGTTTCCATTTCCAATTTCTGTGATTCAATATCTCCTGGAGGGGAGTTTGCTGAACCTGACATTTTGTTAAGACCAACCTACCGTAATAAATAAAATGTGTGTAAATGTGACGTATAATTTCACAAAATTTTAAAGGATAGAAATTTGATGCCTAATAAATGTCTAACTTTGCCAATAGTGGCACAGACACAACACACACCTCAGTTAAAACATAATTTTTTGAGGTTAATCAAATGGAAAATGATATTTAGGTAAGTTTTTAAAAAGGCAACCACAGGTATAAAATCTAAAATCTCAAGATTTTACCTACAAACACACAATTCGACGTATTTAACTCAAATGATGATGTTCTTGAATATCGCTCAATTATTCAATCTTAGCAACGCAACACAACAACGATGTTGACACCATGTAAACATGAACTGACGAGGACAAAGTATTATTTGCTAAACTACATGTGATGAATAATTAATGAATACAAACTATCATATGTTTACATAACATGTGTTTTGGCAAAAACTTATTTGATTATTCTGTATTGTTCAACTGTATTAAATTTTCATGTTTTGAGATGATTAAACTCGTTTATTCTGTTACTTTACTAACTGGGTTTTATTCTCCATTATAGTAGAGAATTTATAGCATGACCGGTGACTTCGAGATGCGCCGTAGGCAAAGACGGAACTAAAGTGGTGGGGGGTGGAGCGGCTCAGTCTGTTGCCGTATTTAGCCTTGTGAATTTCGGTCTCCAGTCTTCTATACGTGCCGCCCAAAAACATTCGCTTGTGCCATTTCACGAGTTGTAATACAATTTGTGAATTAATTGCGTTGTGCTCATTACGTTTTAGTAAAGAGTTTGAGATGGATCATAATGTAAAAAGTAAAATTGGAGGTAGAAAGGTTATACACGGCCAAGCAAGAGAAGTGCTTCCCATTTTATGAAACGGGAAGCAGAAACTAACACACTTATAAATTTGAAGAAAGTTCAACAGCGTGTCGTAGAGGCAACTGGAATTTCTGAAAGTACGCTGAGAAGAATTTTAAAGGAGGAAAAAAAAGTCCAATTGGCAATTCTTTTACTACGCCCAACAAAGTAAGAAAACGCAAACATACTAAAAGTAATCTGGACAATTTTGATTTGGGTGTAGTTCGAAGAACAATAAATAATTTTCATCGACAACGGGGTTTTGTTATGTTAACTATTGCGTGTGGATTGTTGGCGTTATTGTTATTTTAAGTATACATCATTAAATTAACTTGATACAAGTTGGTAGATAAAACTGAGTTTTTTTCTTATTCTACTGTGTATATTGACAAATTAGTTTAACCAGTTTTATATTAATTTTTAATTTAGCAGCTAGGCTATGTCAGTTGAAAATTTTTTAGTGTGTAATTGTATTTACTATCGTAAATCCTGAAGCTTACACGGTTAGTATATGATAAATTGAATTTTAATGGATAACAAAGCGTAACAATTACAATTCTGAACTGTTGTCGTCGTTGGAGATCAAGAATAATATAAATTCCTACCCTTTCCCAATTTATGAGAACCCTTTCTTACCACCAGGTATGTCTACTGCGAACTCATTAAGAAGGGTGAGCTATGAACACAATTTCGGCAGAACATAGTCATTGTTAAGATCACGTACATCCGGTCCCAATATTTCCAAGATTTCCCGTATTGAATTCCCCATCATAAAAGTCCGTCGCCGTAACTTCAAAAGAGTCTAGAAATGTTCAAATATTCTCAAGGTCTCCTATATTAAATTGCTCATCATAAAAGACCACCGTGGTAAGATCATAAGGGTCTAGAATGTTGGCAAACACTACAATATTCGGCTCCCGCCACCACTATGAGCCGGGAGCCGAAAACTCTCAGTAGGGTTGGTAGCACCGTATTCACTCCCCTACTTTAGATTGTGCCCCCACGCGCTCAACTCCTCCACTCCTCACGCGCACCCCACCGGTCATGCTATAACTTCCCTAGACTACAATTTAATCATCTCATATAATTTAAAATTTAAATAGTATGTTTCCTGTTATATTCTAATTCTAATTGACATGGATATGTTCTTAAGACCTTACAAGTTTGATACTGACCCAAGTTCGCTCTCTTCCTCTAAACTTTTGAAATACTGGTTAAGAAAATTTGAGACATTTGTGAATAGAATATCATCAAAGGAAGAAAGCGTTACATCCAAGGATAAACTGAATTTCCTCATCAATCAACGTTTTAACAACTAACCTTTGAATACATATCTGAGTACACAACATACGAAGCAGCAGTTTGAATAGTATATTCATCAAACCTTCAAGTGAAATATTGCAAGGTATCATCTATCTTTACGTAAGCTAAGATCAGGTGAGTCCATCAGTGAATACTTTTTTACTTTAAAAGTAACTTACTGAGCAAAGACTTCAAATTTTCGGGAGTACTGCTGAAGATCACAAAAATAACTTAATTCGAGATGTTTTTCTAAGTGAACTTTGCCTTCAAAAATTAGACAACGACTCTTAGAAAATAATACTTTAACTCTGGAAGAAGCTTCTAATCAGGCTCGTGCATTAGAAGTAGCTCATAATCAATCAGCATGTTACTCTAATAATGTTCTAATGTGTTAACTAATGTTGATGACGTTTTAAATGCTACTGCTGTTTTAAATGTTCCTCCTGATAATAAAGACTCACAGCTTTCAGCTGTCCCTTATTCTAAATGCTACTTTTGTGGATACAGTCACCATCCGCGCATTAGCAGTTGATCTAAATCGGGACATTATCCATACAGCCAGACCTATCCAATGTATATACATTGTATGTACATCATGGATATCCACGTTATACAATGGAAATACAGTGGTATCCATAGAATATACACAAGACTGATGGACAGATAAGAGTGCACGTGGCTCTATCGTTCCTGTATTTTATCATAATTCCAGTGGGTTTTTATTATATGTTTTTGTGAATACTGTGCACAGTGTGGCTCAAGTACCTTTTGGACACGACGGTAAGAACAGTTTATCACCTTTTTTTTATTTTTCAACCTGAAATTATCCTTATTAGTGTAATTATGCCAATGAGTCGATCCTCTGTTGCATCTCCTGCGGTGACCCGCTCAAGGTCAACAGGTAAGGAGCCAACTGATAAGGAGCTCAAGCGTACCTTATCTGATACCGGTATCGGCAATGAGATCTCGCTCCATGTTACTGCGGCAATAGAGCTGGCAGTAAACAAAGCCATCTCATCCCAGCGACTTGTTGCTGACATCTCGGCTAGAGTCTCCGAGATTGTCATCGCTAACCTGACAACTGCGCTGACCGCTGCTAACAATCGCATCGACCAACAGATGTCCGAGGTGAGCAGATTGAAGATTGAAGCGCCACAGAGGCAGCGAGCGTTAGATGATCTTGCTCAGTACCAGCGACGTAACAGCCTCCGACTCTTCGGTATACCTGAGTCTCCGGGGGAAGATACGGACGCTTTGGCTCTGGATGTCTTCAGTGAGAAGCTGGGGGTCAAAATTGAACTTCAGAACATTTGCCGTTCCCATAGGGTTGACCGTGTACAACACTTAGGCGCCGAAGCAGAAAAGAAACCACGTCCCATCTTAGTAAAATTCACCAGCTACAGACAGCGGAGGGAGGTGTACTCGAACAAGAAAAAACTCAAAGGAACAAGAATAACAATACGGGAGGACCTCACTGCTGCCAGGATGGAGACGCTCAAGAGGGCCACTGAAAAATTTGGGCCTAGGAGTGTCTGGACTCTTGATGGCAGGGTTTTCTGGGTTGACAGGGATGGACAAAAGAGAGTTGCCACGTCTGTGGATGACATTCCTTCAGCTTAGAAGCTCCATACAAAAAACTCACATATATTTTATATTTGATTTAAATTTTATTGTTTGTTTCATTTGTTTTTTTTTAAGATTGATAAGTTTCAATTATATACTATCTTGTTTCGGATGTATAAATTATTAATTACTGACGTATAAACTTGAGTTGCTATTTATATGAGTGGATTTACATTTTTAACTATGCGTTTATAATTTAATGTAATATTTTTGTCAGTGTAATGTGGTATTGATGAAAATTCTTGTTTTTCTTATTATTTTGTATTTATTTTTTTTAATTTTTTTTATTATATAACAAGTTATAGCTAGTACTAATTTTACTGTTTATTTATACTTACATTATATTTCTAAATTTATTTTCACTACTTACTTATATTGCATTGATTTAAATTGCAATTACTTACTGACCTAATTGATCTAATTTATACAATGTTCTGGACCCCTGGAAATTATAAATATAATTTTCTTTCTTCTACACTAATGAGCTTAGAGCTTAAAAGTGCTATAGATCATCATTGTTATGATCGTTAGTTATAACAAAAATTGTTTTTTTATGTATATATCTATTTCTAGAATCTGTTTTTTATTATATGTTGTATGAATGTAAGTGTGAGTGTGTGCGTGTACAGGAGCTCCTGCCGGTTCAGCTTGTGTGCGGTTGCCTGGTCGGCCGTGTCCCGCCGATGCTACCAGCGGATCCATTTTAGCGGGTTCGCGCAGTGGAGACCGCGGTCCTGAGCCGGCCCTCTCTTCCCTTCCTTTAAACGTGATCTCCACAGCTCAACTCCTGTCCTCAACATTGTCTCCTTATCACAAACTCTTTAAAGCTGCTCATATTAACGCTCAATCACTGCCTGGACATATAGACGAAATCAGAGAAATTTTTCGGCCTTAAACATTTGACATTATTGGCGTATCAGAATCATGGCTTAAGCCGAGTGTTTTGTCAAGTGAGGTGGCCCTCTCTGGCTATGAGCTGCTAAGAAATGACAGAATTCTAAAGATTGGTGGCGGTGTTGCGGTTTATGTCAGAGAGGGTCTGAGGTGTAGGCTTTTGGTCCGCATCTCCCTCTGAATACTCGGCCAGGCCTGAGTTTCATGTTCATTGAAATTGGTTTATCTGTGTCGGATGTCCTATTGATCGGTGTGTGCTATCGGCCTCCCAGAATAGGTCATCTGATAGGACTTTGAAAATAAATGCTCTCTTACACCACCTGCCTGGCTACAGTCGAGTCTTGATCATGGGCGACTTTAAACACAAACTTACTAAAAAAGACAGATTATAATACTAGGCAACTGTTAACAATGTTCGACTCTACTAACATGACTATACTGCCACTAGCCCCGACACATCACACTGCCGAGTCAGACACCCTTCTGGACCTTCTAGTTGTTACTGACCCCTCTGACGTGACGCATCTAGGGCAGCTTCCAATTCCAGCATTTTCACGTCAACGATCTTGTGTACTGTGTTATCAAGGTCAAAGTTCCAAAGCCAAAAGTAAAAATTTTATTAAATACAGAGATTTTAAAAGTATGGACGAAGCCTCTTTTATTGTATGATGTTTATTCGACCCCATGGCAGAATCTACAGACATTGCAATCTGTCGATGACATGGTTGAAGCTTTTAACACCACCATTCTGGAGCTATACGATAAAACATTCACCAGTTGTTACCAAACGCATAACAAAGCGGCGCCCAGTGCCTTGGATCACGTGTGAAATTCTTAGCTTGATGGTTCAACGTGATTCCCTGTATAGGAGAGCTCGTCGAGCAAGTGACCCCGTTTTAATAGTTCAATATCGACAAATTAGAAATAGAGTTAAACAACTTCTACGAAATTCCAGATTGAGATTACACGCGTAAACTGTTTTGAAAAGAAACAGTCATCTAGCGATTTGTGGCGCAACGTTAGGAAACTTGGTTTGGGCAAAGACCGCGCTTTTCCTCCGATCCAATTACCCTTAAATGATCTTAATGACTATTTTGTTTCATGTTGTCAGACTGTCAATACAAACCAAGTTACGGATTTATGCTAAAGAACTTCTAAATATGCCTATCAATCGGCACGAATATGACAAATGTACTTTCAAACCTGTAATACAATCAGACGTTTTGAAAGCCATTCGCAGTATTGGCAGTAATGCTGAAGGGTCTTGTTCTGACGGCATAAAAAATTCAATTACTGATTATTTAACACGAAATAACGTTCTAAATCATTTACAATCCGGATTTCGAACAGGACATAGTACTGAAACTGCTTTATTGAAAGTCACTGACGATATACGATTCGCAATGGACCAAAAACTAAGCACAATACTGACAATCTTTGATTTTTCAAAGGCTTTTGATTGTGTAAAACTTCAGACTACTATTGGCTAAATTGAAAAATAATTGGTTTTTCAGAAAATGTCCTGCAATGGCTGAGGTCTTATCTGTCTGGCAGAAGGCAGTGTATACAAGTAGGTGACATAACATCCGACTGGCTGAGTGTTGAGTGTGGTGTTCCTCAGGGTTTCCATACTTGGTCCTCTCTTGTTTGTGTTGTTACGTTAATGACTTGAGCACGGTACTGGTACACTACAAGTCCCACATGTATGCCGATGACCTCCAGATATATCTGTATGTTAACATACACCAAATCGATGATGGCGTTACCATGATCAACTCTGACATAAAAAATGTACTGGACTGGACTAGTAAACACGGACTTAAACTAAACCACGACAAAACTAAACCAATTGTGATATCTCATTACCGCTCTCGATCTTTCATCGATTTTACATCTATACGTAACGTTACTGTGAATGGAACTGTACTACCTTATTACGATAAAGTTAGGAACTTAGGGCTGACAATAAACTGTACTCTTAGCTGGACTGATGCAGTGACAGAGACCTGTAAGAAAGTTTTTGCATCAATGCATTCACTGAAAAAACTGCAGAGGTTTTTTGCCACTTCACATAAAACTGTTGTTGGTTAAAGTACTCATACTGCCTCACTTTTCTTACTGTAACAGTGTGATGAACGACATGACTGTGGCTTTGGGTGAAAAACTCCAGAGAACCCAAAATTATTGTATGAGATATGCATTTGATCTCAGGAGAGATGAGCATATAACACCCTATTATATTAATTCAAAGATTTTGAAGTTGAATGACCTCAGATCAATAAAAATCTTAACATTGGTCCATTCAATTTTAAATTCTGGCTTTCCAAATTATTTCTTAAAACGATTTCCAATTTGTCTCTCAAAGTGGTGTGGATAGAACTCGCTCTGGTTCGTCTGTGCTCCGCATGCCGTTGCACAGAACTGCTGTATATGACAAGTCTTTTGTAGTAACGGCATGTCGTCTGTGGAATTCCCTTCCTCGTAG
>NW_025778771.1:0-66535 GCF_021130785.1 Homalodisca vitripennis
GGATCTCGGTATTACAGTTTAAAACTGGTTAAAACCAACCCAACACCATCTATGCTACATGCCGCTTACATCAAGCATGAATTTAATAAATATGGTCTATTTTACAAAACTAAAATCACAAGTAACATCGTTAATAATACACCGGCTGTAAATTTTTCCGATATATATAAAAACACAATATGGTTTAATAATAAATAAATAATTTAATTGCGAATAATAATCACACAGAGCACAGGAAATTAATTAAACCGATTACAAATACAACTCGTAGGAGTTAAACTCACATTAAATATTTAAAATGTGCTTTCATTGTTTCATTTTCTTTGAACTTGATTTAAAATTCTCTATTTTTGTTTCCAAACAGTTAGAATACACGGCCATTTTTAATAAATCCATTATTACTGCAATATTTCCACATTCATTAATAATATTCTCAGTACTAGTACATCTTTGTGATGAATTTCCTTCAATACCCATTAATTGATATTAATAAAACTCTTTTTCTGTTGAAATATATAAATACCTACTAAAAGGCAACCAACTATATTTAAATTGAAACTCAAAATGAAATTTACTTCACATACATATTTTTGTAAACATTAAATAGTATTTAAAAAAGTAAACTTCCTTTATTAACATTAAAATCTATTTAAAATATCATTTTTTTAAGTAGTACAAAATATCTTTGTATAGTAAATTACTTAAAATGAAAATAAAATAAAGGGTCAAATAATTATGCGTATCCCCTAAGCAAAAAGGCCCGTTTGTGATAGACCTTCACACACACACAAAAGAAAAACCAAATGGCTAATCGGAACTTGAAGAAAAAAAAATGTAGCTCAATTAAATTAAATGTAACAATATTTAATAATTTAAAACATTTAAATTTATTGCTGTACGCTGATATTAGTTACACTAAAACTATCTTCAAATCAAAGGTTTCTTACTTTTAACACAGATATTTATCAACTTATAACTAATGGAAATACACTACACTAAACATAAATTTTTAGTTGATAAAAAACAACCTCTGATATACAACAACCAAACAAAAAATTATTCGTAATAATAATTAAAAGAAATAATCCTTGTTAAAATTCATGCACATTCAAATAAAATATCGAATATTTTTTTTTTTTTTTTTGCTTTTAAATTAGTGTAACCCTTTTAAATCATTTGTTAAGATATTATGGATAAACTTTTATCCACACACGTATCATCTCCACATGCTGTATCATCTGCAAAAGCAGTAAATCTTTTATTAAAGTAGCCCATTCATAAGTCATTCATATATACAAAAAATAATCGTCTCCAAAACGGATCCTTGGGGTACACCATGTTTTCATTTTCTAGTGGCGCTATACGTTTTCCCAATTGTAACACATAGTTTTCTATCACTTAAATAACTTATAAAACACTTATGAGGTAAACCTTGCACTCCTGCCATCCATAGTTTATCCAATAATATTTCATTGCCGTGTCAAAAGTCTATGTTATATCAACAAAGCAGCGCACTTGTTTGCCTATTACAAACATATTCCAAAAAATTAAGTAAAGCATTTTCAGTACTAAGATTTTCTCTAAAGCTAAAATGATTTCTACTGAGATAAGTTTGCGATAAAAAATGTATTAGGTGTTATTAACTAGCTTCTCTAATACCTTAGAGAGCACAAATAACAAAGATATAGATCTGTATCAGTTGGTTTGTTATTCCTTGTTTCCGTGTTTCAAAAGAGTCTTTAAACGGATGTGAAGTTCTACTTCAGTTATACCTTTATTAAATAAATATGTTTCAATCTGTACGATTTGTAGTGATATATTTTCAAGACATAACTATTGGTGTTGTCTATTCCAGGCGATTTGTTATTTTGGTAGCCTACATATTATTTCTAGCACCCCTTACTCATCTATCAGTAGCATAAAGAATGCACTTGACGAATAATTTGTTGGAAATGTACATCATACTTATTGTTGCCTTTAACACTAGTAATTGCGCTTTAGACTACCTCCGGAGCATTTAAAAAGAAATTATTAAATTCAGTAGCTGTATCAACTATATCTGTCAGAATTTTTCTATCTAAGTTTCAAATACAAGTATTTCAAAATGTTCTATTTTCTCTCCAAACAATCCGTTAACTATTTTCCATTGCACTCGGGAATCCCCAGCACAATAATAATAATAATACTTTATTTCCACCATTTACAAGATAAATACAAAACAATTTACATTCTTTGGAAATACACTGACCCAAAACCAGTAGCTGGTCAGCGTAACAAAAACAAAACAATTTACAAAATAAAATAAAAAGAGTTCTTTCCTAATTAAAACAATACACGAATTGGTTTAGATAATAATTTTCTTTGGTTGCCCTTATATTATATTTTAATTTATTTCTAAATGACTAAACGTGGTAAAGAACCACGTGGAGGGTGTTTGAACGTGGTGGTCTTGACCTCTCAAACAATTCAAGGAGGCGGTAATTTACATTTGGGCAAAATTTGTATTTTGGGCATAGCCTACCTTAAAAAGAAATCAAAATAGATTTTTCTTTCAATTGTCAACCAACATTTATTCTCATTTATTTTTCTATAATTTTTAAGGTTTCAAGATGGAGGTTTTTTAAAGTTGCATAAGTATCCAATTGAACCGTTATAAGTGGATATGTTTACTGACATAATTTTGGATTAACTGTTTCTTGTGTTTGACAGTATTTACAGGTTCTAGGCTTCAAGGGTCGTAGAGTATATCTAACTGTTCCGAAATTGTTCCGATTGTAACACACTTCTAATATTGAGAGTTGTTCCATTACTGTTGTGCAAATTAAATATATAAACTAGTAATGCATCTCCATTTTGACATTTTTGACGGCCACGTGTGAAATCTGTCTTTCTTCCGACTGAGGCGGAAGGTATATTTATTAATAGAGTAATAAGAAAAATAATAGATTGAAGAGTCAAGGTGACAAGATTTCATTTCAGTACACTCTTGCGTTGTAGAACCTTTCCTAGGTCACTGGAGTTATTCTTACTGTAATACTACTATGAAACATAAGTTAATAGATAAAATCGTGAATCTATCATTAGGTAAGACAACGTGAGAAATATGTACTCTGTAGACTTAAAATGTTGCAGCATTTTTCATTCCTAAATATATACAATAATAAGTTTACATGACGGTTCATTTTCAATCATGGAATTTGGCTCAGCGTCATTGAAACCTCTCACTCAGTACGCTACCATAATTTCTCTTTTGTCAACTGCAGGGATGTAAAAATTACTGTTTTTAATACTGTCTGTCTACAGGACAAATTGGGCATGAAATAAGTTTGTAGATTTGAAATTTTGCTATTAACCTCAGCGAAGTCTTTTACGCAACTCGAGTTGCAATGAACCCGTACCTAGCATTAACTCTGTAATATATTTAGATAATTTTACCTGTATTGACATATGTCAGGATGTGCTTTGTAGATAGTAAGTTGACACGAGCCAGATCCATCGTAGAAGCTCGGATACCCGGGGTTCACGAAGTACGAGCAGTTCTGGTTGGTGGACTGGCCGCACGTCGCCATGACTGTGGAAAATAACACCGTCAGTTATTGTCAAATCCAAGAATTTTGGAGGAACTCAGGAATTAACGTATTTTTCTGGCTTAATCATACTTGTGTAAGTAAGAGAGATGAATCAAAAAGCTGTAATAGGCTTAAAAGCTTTTCATATTTAATAATACTCGTACGTAACTGAGATGGAAAGATACTTTAAAGCCAGATGATGAAACCTACAGCTAATTGCTCACTCCAGCTGCTCGATTCCTAATGGACTGCTGACGTAAGCCGACTGAAGTAATTCCGTATAGAGTGCGACAGGCACGCGTGCACTTCCTCCTTAACCCTCTCTAGGCCAGCAGATGATATTTAATCTCAAGGATAATCAGCGAACAGCTACAAGAGTCTTTATAACCAAAAAACTTTAATTTATATACAACATTCCAAAATATAAATACTAATCAACTTTAGGTCAACTTTAGTATCAAAATATTTGAATGACTAACTTTTGAACATCCTTAAACTTACTTTGTTTACTGCTGGCAAATCACTGCAGTCAAAGTAGTAAGATAAATGTTGCTAATAAATATAACTGTATAGTGTTTCTTTTTAGTTACTGACAATTTATTAATTTCATCATCAATTAAATTTATTCCCCTATTCAAACTTGTTCGTTAGTTTTTGGTAGTTAAACTTCAAGTTAATTCTTAATAGTTTGAAATTTTCTTATTAAAATGTGAGTGAAACTGACTTTTTTATGTTTATTTCTGCTGCAATTGCCTTTCTATTAGGAATAATAAAAACTCAAGATCCGAACTAATATGATATCCAACGTATCCATTTTTGTTATATCTTATAATGAAAGGTATATTTTCAAATTATTTTCAAATTCACCATTTTAAAATCTTTCCAAATTATATTAATGTGTTTGAAAACAAAACTCACAACAGCAACCATATTAAAATTGGTGATTTTTCAACTGTTTTAACGGGAGCTATCCTGGATACTACTTAATCAATTTTGTAAAAATATATACAAAACCTAAGAAATAAGAAAAACAAAGAAGTTTTAAAACAATAAAACGGTTTATAGTTATATTTTACGTCTAAAAATTAACTTGATTTCCACCCTCCTAATTATCTGGCATTAATAAATATCCAGATTTTATTTTATACATTCTGATTGTAGACTACTTATAAGCAACATAAAAAGTGCAACGTTTTAAAAAACTATATAACATACCTCCTGATAGTCTTTTCAGTACTAGTATTTCAAAAAACAAATTCTTTTCTCAATTGATTTTATTATTAGTACCTTAATTTAGTTATAAAAAAACCTTTGTTTTTATAATTCAATAAATATCAGCTTTTGATATAATACTGATATTTATGGTTTATAAACAATATATAGATAAATAAAACAATGATAGTAACATTTTGGGATTGTCAAAATAAAAAAAATATCTAGATTTAAAAGCACGACGTAGTTCAAGCTTCATCATTTTAGCAACTTTCTAGGATACAACATAAAACTTATTTGCCAGGGAAATAGAGAACAAATAGAGACTTGCTCATTGACATGAAGTCTAATTTTTCGCGTACATTCACACATTTTATGAAAATAAAAGATTCGTTAAATAACCTTCTATGATAGTAAAATAAGTTTCCTAACCAGTTTAATCGTAAAAAATTGAAGATTATACTATTAATTACTAAATACTAAAATACATTAACACTGACACAAACAACAGACTCCATAGCTGCTGGCGCAGGGGCCACTAACAACACCACCTCGCTCCAAGCATTCACTCTCGGTCAGACAGGTGCCATTGTCTCCTGATGCCGCCAAGCAGGCCTTGTTGTCGAACTCCACTATTGTGAACAGCGACAGGACTGTAACACATGACATTGTTTAACAGTGACACTAACAAAAGACTCCATAGCTGCTGGCGCAGGGGCCACTAACAACACCACCTCGCTCCAAGCATTCACTCTCGGTCAGACAGGTGCCATTGTCTCCTGATGCCGCCAGGCAGGCCTTGTTGTCGAACTCCACTATTGTGAACAGCGACAGGACACACGACATTGTTTAACGGTGACACAAACAACAGACTCCATAGCTGCTGGCGCAGGGGCCACTAACAACACCACCTCGCTCCAAGCATTCACTCTCGGTCACACAGGTGCCATTGTCTCCTGATGCCGCCAGGCAGGCCTTGTTGTCGAACTCCACTATTGTGAACAGCGACAGGACTGTAACACATGACATTGTTTAACAGTGACACAAACAACAGACTCCATAGCTGCTGGCGCAGGGGCCACTAACAACACCACCTCGCTCCAAGCATTCACTCTCGGTCAGACAGGTGCCATTGTCTCCTGATGCCGCCAGGCAGGCCTTGTTGACGAACTCCACTATTGTGAACAGCGACAGGACTGTAACACATGACATTGTTTAACAGTGACACAAACAACAGACTCCATAGCTGCTGGCGCAGGGGCCACTAACAACGCCACCTCGCTCCAAGCATTCACTCTCGGTCAGACAGGTGCCATTGTCTCCTGATGCCGCCAGGCAGGCCTTATTGTTGAACTCCACTATTGTGAACAGCGACAGGACTGTAACACATGACATTGTTTAACAGTGACACAAACAACAGACTCCATAGCTGTTGGCGCAGGGGCCACTAACAACACCACCTCGCTCCAAGACACCAACACCACTCTCGGTCAGACAGGTGCCATCCACTATTGTGAACAGCGCCAGGACTGCAACACGTAAAAGTTTCTCATCAATTGAACTATATGAACTACACTGAGAACCAGATTTGTATTGAATTTCACATAGTAAGTTATGAGCAATGCTTTTGGTTTATAGTGTAACAAAATCGTTTAGCAGTTCAAACTCAAGTTTGTCTATTACCATCCCAAGAAAATATAATGGCAACAAAATATTTTAGGTACCTTATTATAATAATATGTTTACAAAAGAAACCTTAATAAGATATGTAGTACACACACACTTTACTATCACTTACATAGATGTAATCTCTCGAATAGATCCTCAGCTCATTGTAATATTGAAGATTGAAATCTAAATTTAGACACCAAGTCACATTTCGAGGAAATTTCATCAGTGGGAAAGCCGTTCAAAGCGCTTTCGCTGAAGTATTTTAGTAAATAATCAGTTCCAAGCTTCATATTTCCTCCTCTTAAAACTTCTGCTCATGTACAATGAAATCACTGTAAACGATGTCACAAATATATACTTATAATTCCATTGTGAGTAGCCTACAATTTTCCTTATAATCAAGATACATTTTTCTCACGATCAATATTTATAAAGTATAATACACGTATTTTGATTGGCTTCTTTACAGAAAAGTGAACCTCGTCATTAAATTAATAAAAGATCACAAATTGTTGTAGACATTTTTATACTTTAAGTATAGTTTTTCATTCATACTATGAAGTTTATGCATATTTCTATTTTCAGAATATTAAATATGAATTTGGGTGACTATAACCGCTTAAATATATGAATTTAATTTATAAATTATAGGCTCAAGTATTCATTTAGAAATAAAAATTAATATAGCAGAGGTTTAAGTTAGTTTTTATTGTTTAGAGTGTATCACCCAGTTCTAATAATATTAGTCTTACTAAACTACTTGATTCATAAATTTTAGTGCAATGTCGTAACAACAAAGTTTTAACATAGGCTAATCGTTCCAATAGAAGCAAAAGATCTTGAATAATATTGTTTTATATATATATATAAGTAGATATGAATATGCCGGTTCTAGACCACTTTTGGGACAGACAGAAAATCAATGTAAAATACTGTCCATTGAACCATAAACAAATCTAATAAAATCTAACAGGAAAGCACGAATGTTAAATAACCGAATCTTTAGCTGTTTTTACTGTTCAATGTTTGCTTCTACATTTATAAGCTGTTTTAATGAAAAAATCAAAAAATCTTAATAAAAAATCTTTATTCTACAAAGTTAATTGTAACACAGTCTTTATCTTTTATAGTCTTCTTTCCAGTAACAATCAAGTGTAATTTTTCATTTTTGTTTAATTCTTTAATCTTTTTCTCATCCAAAAACAGTCAAAAATCTGTTCGGCAAGTGTACTTTACAATCTTCCAACTCGGCAATTATTGTAAACCCGAATTTATCTTTCATTTTCTCCAAATTCAAGATTCTATATCTCTTTTTTTCTTCCAATTCCACTAATTTCTTATATTCTTTGAATCTTAGTTCACCAACCTTATTCAACTCTTGTAACAGCGCTGCCATTTATTATAGAAAAATCTTTTATAACTAAATTTAGTTAAAAGATTTTTCTATAACAAATAGAACAATCTGAAAACATTTGACCAGAAATTGTGCTGATTTGTGTCAAAAATCACTACTTCTCAAAATTTAATTTTACAAATTTTTGCTCTTTAAATAGAACAATCTGAAAACATTTTGACCAGAAATTGTGCTGATTTGTGTCAAGTTGTCACAAAAATCACCACTTCTCAAAATTTTAGTTTACAAATTTTTGCTCTTTAAAATATGGAGCGGAAAAAAGATAGAGTGCCCATACTGCAAAAAAAGACATTTTTGAACATCACTATACTCGTCATTACAATTCGAAAAAAAATCATTTGAAGAACAAAGAAATTTATAATAAAGAACTAAATTATTTAAGACAGTGGGCTAGAGAAAATAAAATTGCCGATCACGAAAACATGTTTAATATTGAGAAATTACGTGAATTAAAGAGAAATTTCAAAGTTGAAAAGAAAAATCTCGACCTATTTAATGATGAAAAAACTTCATTCAATAGCTGAAAAGTTGGCTATCGGTACTAACGATAAAACCAAGTCTGAAATGATCGAAGAAATTGATAAAACTCTTAAAGTAAAATCCGAAAATATCATTGATGTAGAAGTTTTATCCTCAATACACGGTCTTTTCAAGCAATACATTTTAACAAAACTTGAACGACAATTCCATGTCAATTTACAAATATCTTTCAATTATGCGGTCAGAAATTAAAAGTTTAATCGAGAAATTTCAAGAAAATGTTAAAAATATGAAGGGCTATCTCTCTTTGGAATGTGAATACGAACGAACTTTAGTGAATGGTGAACCGCAAACATGTCTAATGTATTTTACTATCAAAGCAGACGAAATCTTTGACGTAAACGACTTTATTACTAAGCAATTTAATAAATTAACACATCGAGAACAAACGAATAATCCAAATAAAGGTTCCGGATGGACATTTAAAAGTTGTAAACAACTAGTTTTGAGCCTTAATAAACATGAATTTATGAACGCAGGATCATATATCGATTTACCAAAGGAAATCAAAGATAAAAAAGCTTGTGTAAATATCAAAAATAAAGATGATTATTGCTTTATTTACTCTATCCGATGCGCTATTGAAAAACCCGAGACTCATGTTGACAGAGCAAAACAATACGAAAAATTCGTGAACGATGAGATATTTTCTGGATTCGACTATCCTATGTCTTTAAAAGATATACAATTATTTGAAAAACGAAGCAGCAAAGCAAAGTACAAGTATCCGAAAATGTCTGTAAATGTCTATACTTTTGATGAAAAACTACACATAGTACCGTTGCAAATTTCAGAAGTTTATGACGCCAAGTTAGAAGTTGATTTATTGTATGTTAAACAAGATGATAAATCCCATTATGTTTTGATAACAGATTTAAGTAGATTAGCGAGTTCACAGATATCAAAAAAATGCTCACAAGACGTTCTTGTGTCGAAGATGTTTAAGCCATTTTTACAAATCTGGAGATTTAACAGATCACTTAGAAATTTGTAAAAATCATGAAGTTTGTAAGCCAATTATGCCATTTCCAGGTCAAACAACTAAATTTACTAATTATCAAAAGAAATTTAACCATCCGTACGTAATTTATATGGACTTTGAGAGCATATTAGAGAAGATTCCCACATGCAAAAACAATCCGCAAAAATCGACTACAACCAAGATTCAGAAGCATATTCCTTATGGTTTTACTCTATATTTAGTGTCTAATGTGACCAATCGTATGTACAAGCCGATATGTTATCGAGCAAAAAATGAAGAAGAGTTGCCGAACGTTCCTGCAAAATTGTTTGAAGAACTCAATAAATTATCGAAGTACATAGCTAAAAAATATAATTCAAAGAACATGAAGCCCATGAAATTGACTGACGAAGAAGAAATTTCGTATCAAAATTCAAATCTTTGCCACATTTGTGAAGAAAATATCATATCAAGACACTGAAAAAACTTTAGGGTTTTTACCAGATAATTGGAGTTCTGCTTATGATGCATTCAAAAAATGCAGAGATCACTGTCATTTGACTGGAAAAATTTCGAGGTGCAGCTCATAGAATTTGTAATCTGAATTTGAAATTTCCTCAGAATATTCCCGTTTTCTGTCACAATATGTCTAATTACGATACGCATTTGTACATAAAAGAATTGGCAAAACAATACGGTAATGTTGATTTGATTGCAAACACCGATGAACGATATATAAATTACTCTGTAAATTCTGGATACGGGTATGAATTTGATGGTGACAAACCTAGAAAGTTCATCAAGTTTTCGTTTGTAGACACGTTCAGATTCATGGCCTCGTCTATAGAAAAGTTAGCTAAAAATCTAAAGAGAGAAGACTTCAAACATACAAATCATTTTATACAAGATGGACTGAATGAGATAATAGAAAGACAGCCAAATGACGAAGAAGAAATCTTTAAAATTCTATCTGGAAAAGGAATATTTCCCTATGAATTTATCGACAGTATTGAAAAACTTGATTACAAAGAAGAGCTGAAAATTCAAGATTTCTATTCACTCTTGACAGATGAGAGCATATCTGAGAAAGATTATCAACACTACTTAAATGTTTGGAACAAATTAAAAGAGATAAAAATCTGGGAAATTATTCTGATTTGTACAACATTCAAGATGTTTTATTGCTCGCTGATATCTTTGAAAATTTTAGGAATATTTGTTTGAATTGCTATAAGCTTGATCCAGCACACTATCTGACTGCTCCTAGTCTTGCTTGGGATGCTATGTTAAAATTAACGAAAATTGAGCTTCAGCTAATTAACGATTATAACATGTATTTAATGATTGAAAAAGGCATTCGCGGAGGCATTTCTCAGTGTATTAAACGATATGTGAAAGCAAATAACAAATATTTGAAAGATTTCGATAAGACAAAACCAGAAAGCTATCTGTTGTACGTCGATGCAAACAACCTTTATGGGTATGGTCTTATGCAAAATTTACCATATAACGAAATCAAGTGGATGGATCCTAAAACGTATACAACAGCAGAATGGAAAGAAACAATTTTGGAACTCACTGGCGACGAAGATTATGGCTATATTCTCGAAGTTGATCTTGGATATCCAACGAATTTACACGAACATCACAAGGATTTACCTCTTGCTCCAGAACATTTTAAAAACAAACTTTGCACAACTCTACTGGATAAAACTGAATACGTTGTTCATTCGAGAAATTTGAAATTCTATCTGGAACAAGGAATGGTGTTAAAACATGTGAATAGAGTTATCGCATTCGATCAGAAGCCTTTTATGAAAGAATACATTGATTTTAACACAAACATGAGAACCAAAGCTACAAGCGACTTTGAAAAGGACTTTTACAAGTTAATGAACAACTCAGTTTTTGGAAAATCTATGGAAAATGTGCGAAATAGATGTGATATTAGACTAGGAAATGAAGAATTTTCAATGAAACAAGCTAAGAAAACAAATTTCAAATGCTTTAATATCTTTGACGACAACTGTATAGCGAGTCACATGTACAAACAAAAGGTTAAATTTAACAAACCGATCTACATAGGATTTTCAGTTCTCGACCTCTCAAAATTGCTAATGTACGAGTTTTATTACAACAAATTAAAGAAGTTTGATCCAGATTTGAATCTGTGTTACATGGATACAGACAGTTATTTTCTAGAATTGAAACGAGATCCTTTTAAAATTATTAAAGAAAATATAGATGACTTTGATACAAGTGATTATCCAAAAGATCACGAATGTTTCACTACTAAAAATAAGAAGGTAATAGGGAAATTTAAAGATGAGTTAAATAGCGAAGTTTTAGAAGAATTTTGTGGTTTAAGGTCTAAGATGTACTCGTACAAATATCTAGATAAAAACCCAGTTAGGTGTAAAGGAATTAAGAGAAGCGTTGTAAATAAAACAATAAATATCGAAAACTTGAAGAGATGTTTGTTCGAAGATAAAGAAGAATTTAGGGAGATGACAGTCATCAAAAGTTATAAACATGAGTTGTACACTGTTACCATAAACAAGCTGGCACTGAACGCTAAAGATGATAAGAGAATTGTCCTAGAAAATAAGATCGATACAGTACCGTATGGCTATGAAGCAAAATCTGATATATTAGACGAATTAAATAAACTTGGAAACTTTGATATGTAAATGGGAAGATGATATTTAATTCACTGTCACAAGTGTAAAAAGAAAACGAAAAATATAGATTCAAAAATCGTTCAAACTCAAAATGGATTGTATAGAATTGCTGCAAAATGTTCAAAATGTAAGACAAACAAGAGTAAGTTTATAAAGAATCCAAATCCAAAACCTGTTAAGCAAGAATTGAAGACTAAAGATGAGATAGAGATTGAAGCTCGAGAAATTCATGCACCAGTACGAAAAAAGTTTAAAAAGAGAAAAATTATAACATTAGGAATTGACGATTTATGGGCAGCAGATTTAGTTATAATGTCTAACTATTCAGATCAAAATGATGGATTTAAGTATATGTTAAATGTTATTGATACTTTCTCAAAATATGCTTGGTCAAGAGCTATCAAAAGAAAAAACGGCAAGGATATTTCAAAAGCTTTCGAAGATATAGTAAAAGATGCCATAAGGATCAATCACAAACCTCCTAACCTACTTCATACAGATAAGGGTTTAGAGTTTAAAAATAAAGAATTTAACGATGTTTTGAGGAAATACAACATTAAGATTTATCATACTGAAAACGAAGAGAAATCAAGTATTGTAGAGAGATATAACAGAACTCAAAATGAGAGAATGAAAGTAATTTTTGAGATTAATAAAAACTTTAAATGGATCGATATTCTTCAAAAAATCGTAAAGAAATATAACGATACTGTTCATAGCACAATCAAAATGAAGCCTAAAGACGTAGATAAAGATGCAGAAAAAGAGTTATTAGAGTCGGTTTTTTAAGTATGTTCCACCAGAAATTCACACGAAAACTAAATTTAAAGTCAATGATCATGTAAGAATTGTTAGTAAAAAACAAACATTTTCGAACAAATATAAGAACAATTGGTCAAGAGAAATCTTTGTGATTTATCAAATTAATAACACAGATCCTGTAACTTATAGTATAAAAGATTTAAATAATGAAGAAATAACCGGAAAGTTTTATGAATATGAATTGAGAAAGTCAAAGATTTTTTCTATATAAATGGAGGCCCAAAAGAAATGTTCAATGTGCAAAGAATTAAAAGGTTTTGAAGAATTTTATAAAGATAAGAGTAGAAAAGATGGAATTATTTATAATTGTAAAGATTGTTATAGGAAGTATCATAAAGAGCTGTATGATAAAATAGAAAAATTAACTTTGGAAGAGAAAGAATGTCTTAAATGTAAAGAAACTAAAAAAAATTCAGAGTTTAATAGTGATCACTATAGTAGAGATAAGAAAGACTCATATTGTAAAGATTGTGTAAAGAAGAATCACCATAGATTATATTATGAAGATACTCAATGTGAATGTGGAAGAACTATAAAATGGTTAAATAATTATCAAAAACATTTACAAACAAAATATCATAATTCAAGAGTTTAACATTTTCATCGTGTAATAATTTGTTCTATATAAATGGAGTCTCAAAAGAAATGTACAAAGTGTCAAGAAGAGAATAGAAAAGACTGTTATTGTAAGGAATTATACGTTAAAATGAACAAATTAACTTTAGAAGAGAAAAAGTGTTACTTTTGTAAAGAAATTAAAATATATTTCTGAATTTAATAACTGGCAGTATAGTAAAGATAGAAAAGATGCTTTTTGCAAAGATTGTGCTAAAAAAATTTTCAGCGAAAGTTATAAAAACAAAATGCCTTGTGAATATGAAAGAAAGATTTTACAATGGTTACCTAGTTATGCTAAACATTTACAAACAAAATATAATAAATCGAGAGTTTTTAGTAAAATTTAGAAACATTTTCATCGTGTAATTTAGATATTCTATAAATCAGTCGAGATTCTGCCATATTTGTAGTAAAATGATTTCCGTTGTATAAAATATTCAAAGATTCTTTCATTTGGTTGTAGAGATGTATACTATTTGGATCTCCTTGTCTTAATAAAATTTCCATTTCTGGGTAATCAATTTCAAGTTCTTTCAATCTTTTCGGTATTTCTCTCTTTTGAGCTCTGATAACGTAATAAGGATATTCCCACATGTGATTCTTCTTAATTAATACAAAAACATGGTGTTTTTTCTTAGCAAAATCTTTACAAACAAGGTCTGGTTTCATTAAGTCAATTTTTACACTTTGTTTTGTGATTATTTCCGTTTTTATTTCATCTTTAATTTGCAAGTGTTTAACTTCGTCCTCTAAATATTTAATCTTGTTTTCAAGTTTGTACTCACCAAATTTTCTAATGGAGGGTAAAACCTCTTTTGTAACCCACTTTTGAAAGGTTTTTGCTTCTAATTTATTAGATCTTAGTATTAAAGAATAAAATCCAGATTCATTAATGAAAATAGTGTCAGGATGAAGATTTTGAAAGGGTCTATGGCATAGACTCTTGTAATTTATATATTTAAAGGCTATTTTCTCGTCATTATCAATATTATTTATGATAGCTTGTCTAGTATTTTCATATTGTAAAATTTCTGCAACATCTTTAGCCTTAAACCAAATTTCATTATTTTCGTCAACAATCGTGCAAATGTCTTTATTATTGAATGTAAGTTGATTGTTGAGTAGGTCTACAACTGACTCCATTTAGATAGAAAAGAAATTTAACTAGTAATTTTTATTTCAGTATAAAGTCCAGATTCATTGATAAAAACAGGGTCAGGATGAAGATTGTTAAGGGGCCATTCGAATAGCCCCTTGTTTTTTAAGTAAAAATATTGAATTTTGTCATCATCATCAACTCATTTTTATTCCTTTTTCAATCTTAAATATATTGTTGTTTTACTCTCATTATTTAATAAATTTCCCTCAGAGTCTTGAAACAGTTAAGACGATTTTTTTAATTCTTTTCATATTTTTTCTAATTGGAATATAATCGATTTCATTCGGTTTTTTCACTGATTTTTGATCCATAAGCAACATTTGGGAAAAAAGTGTACAAAATTTTCCGATTCTTTGTGAAGATGTTCGGTATGATTTTCAAAACTAGGTTCAACGAGATTACAATGTACTTCAATTACATCAAACGGTCTAAATTTTGGCGTTTTATTTCCTAAATATACCTGATTTGGCTCAATAGTTTCTTGAACAAACCCTAACAAATCTACAATAATTGCTGAAAACATTATTCTTACTGGTGATTTTATTTGAATTTTATTAGAGAGATAATTTTTTTGCATTTCAAACTTGTTTTCGTCAAAGTTTAAAGATTTATCTGATTGTTTGAATGTTTTCAGATAATTTTTAAGGGAATTTTTTATTTGATCGAAAGTATAATATCCTTTGTTTAAACCATAATATTTTGTTATGTTCTTCTCACTAAATCCTATACAATAAGGAGAACTTTCACTAATATTTATTACAAAATTGTCAGAATAAAAACCGCTTAAACCGATAAAATAATTTGATTCTTCCTCTAAGTGTATAGGATGTTCCAAGTTTAAAACTAATTTAGAGCTTTCTGAAGTCAACTTGAACAGCTTCATTTTCGCAAGCGTTGCTTCAAGATGAAAATCTTCTATTTAAATGGAGAAATTTTTAAAAGCAAAAAGATCAGATAAAACTTCAAACGTTTGAAGAAAATAAGAAAGATCAACCAATCAGATTGTTAATTGTTGGTTCAAGTGGATGTGGGAAAAAAACAACTTTACTATTGAATTTTATCTACAATAGGTTGATTCCTTATTCCAATTTGTATGTTTTTAGTAAATCTTTAGAACAAGACGCCTATAAAAAATTACAAGAAAGATTTTGAAAATATTGAGAAGAACTTAAGTAAGAAAATATCATATTTTTATAATGCTTCTGAGGACATAGTTCCGTTAAGCGAATGTAAACCCAATTCGTTAATCGTTTTTGATGATTGTATTTTGGAAAATCAGGACGTTATTAAGGAATATTTCGTAATGTCTCGTCACAAAAACATATCTTGTATCTATCTTTCTCAATGCTTTTCAAAGGTTGATAAACAAGTTATTAGAAATAATTTGAATATGTTGTGTGTTTTTAAGCAAGACGATCACTATTCGAGAAAGATTTACAACAATTATGTGGGATCTGATATGAGTTTTAACCACTTTAATGAATTGTGTGATAAAATTTGGAAAGAAGACTACGGATTTTTAACTATTAATCTAACTTTGAAGCCTAAAAATGGCAAATATTTGAATAAATTTTCCAATATAAAACGTGTGATAATCTAGTTGTTTTCATGATTTTACGTTCACGTTCCACGTTCACGTTCCACGTTTCACGTTCATGTTTCACGTTCATGTTTCACGTTCATGTTTCACGTTTTTTACGTTCACGTTCACGTTCCACGTTCACGTTCATGTTTCACGTTCATGTTTCACGTTTTTACGTTCCACGTTCACGTTACGTTCATGTTTCACGTTCATGTTTCACGTTCGTGTTTACGTTTCACGTTCGTGTTTCACGTTCGTGTTTCACGTTCCACGTTCCACGTTTACGTTTCAAAATTTTCCTAAATAAATGGCGAACGTAACTTCAGAAGAAGCAAAAAAACTTGATCAAATAGAAAAGAAATTAATCAAAGAATTTAAAGAACAGATTCGAATTGATGAAAAAGAACAAGAATTTATTCAAAAAATTAATCAACCTGTAACATCTGCAATAAAAAATGTTGAGGGCAAAATTGAAAATGTTTTAAGCGATAATCAAAATTTGATGAATTTGGTTCCAGTTGTACGACAATTTGCTGATATTTCGATACCAGAATCTGAGTTTGAATTGCCAAAATTACCATCTTCAACACCATTTTTAGACCTCGAATCATTGAAGACTCTACCATAGTTGAACCAATAAGTCCTGGAACAACGGATATAATAATTGGTGAAATTGGTAAAAAATTTCTTCCTAGAGCAAAGGATGATAAATTTGGTTTGTATTGGGACAGAAAAAAGAAAAGTTTTATGATTGGAAATTTGCCCGTGAATTTTGAGCATAATGATATCATTATTAATGAAAAAACATATGAAGGAACTCAAGGTTTATGGAGATTATTAACAGGCACTGATGTTCCAAAAGACGGTTTATATTCTGAAGAAGACTTGAAAAAGTATACTGAAATTTTATGGAAATCTGATTCAATTTACAAAAATAATGATCCATCAACTAAGAAACCAAAGTCAAGTAAAGGTAAAAAATATCTCAATTTGATTAAACCAATTTGGGAAAAAAGAATCGAAGGATCAGGTGTGAGAAAATACAGTGATAATAAGATTGAGTACAGATATATCGACGATTTGACAAAACTCGATGGAATTATTAATTATATTTATGCTCAAGAGAAGGCTGGAAACAACAATTTTTTGAACGAAAAGAAAGCGATTAAAGATTTTATTTCGAACAAACTTGATGAAATGATTGAAAAACCTGATGGAATTAAATATTTAAAACGAGTTTTGCCGGCAATAAGTTCATCTATGATTGAGGGTAGTGGACTTTTGAATGATTTTATCAACAATTTACCTTTTGAATTACACGTACCAACTTATCAGTATCTGGGGCCTGGCACAAAACTCGAAAAAAGACTAAAAAGAGGAGATACTGGTATAAATAAATTAGATCAAGCTGCTATGGAACACGATATTTTTTATGCAAAACATAGAGACACAAATTCCAGACATATCGCAGATAAAGTTTTGCAAGATAAGGCAATGGATAGATTTTTATCAAAAGATGCTAGTTTAGGTGAAAGATTTGTGGCGCTTCCAACAGCTGGAGCAATGTTTTTGAAGAGAAAACTAGGAATGGGAATCGAAGAGAACTTGAAATTTTAACTATATAAATGGAGGTGAACGTAAATTTCAGTAAAAATCAGAAAGAAAAAATAAAATCCGCTTTTAAGAAGAAAATACCCGTTAGTATTCAATTTAAAATAGATCAACTAAAAAATGGCGAAGATAAGATATTTTTAACAAATAGACAATACAATAAACTCGAAAAACATAAGAAAAACAATAAAGGAACCAGAATAGAATTTTCTTATAATCAGTTGAAAGAACTTAAAAATGGTGGACTTTTGAAAGATTTATTAGATTTTGGAGAAAATATTCCAGTTGTTAAAAATGTTGTTCCTTATGTTCGTAAAGCTGCTCCAATCGTTAAAAAGGATGTGATTCCTATTGTTCGAAACATTTTAAATTGGTTAGATAAAGAGTTGGAAGATGTTACAGGATCTGGATTAGATGAAAAAAAAACTTTGAATTACGTGAAATCAAACATCGGAAAAAAAATTTGAACCCTTAACATTCGGAGAATTGGAAGAAATCTGCAAAAACATTAAACATTTTAGAGGAATTTTTATGCGCGATACATTACCTGAAAAAGTTAAGAAATTTGAATGTGGAATTGTGAATTTAGACTCGATTATGGGAAGTGGAACGCATTGGGTTTGTTATTATAAGAATGATAAGAATGCCTGTTATTTTGATTCGTATGGAAGAATTGAGGACAAACCGCCGATAGAATTGATCAAATATTTGAAAAAATCAAGCGTCTACTACAATGACTCTCAGATTCAAGACTATAAAGATCCCCCAATTTGTGGTCATTTATGTGTTTTTGTGTTGAATGAACTGAGTAATGGTAAAGATTTTAAAGAAGTTGTTAACAAATTATTGCTTAATAAATATGGATTCACAAAATATTTTTGACGTATTTGGAACACAAATTATTCAAAATGTAGATAATAGTTTGAATTTTGATAGTTTGAGAAATGAGTTTGATAACAAGTTAGAAAATTTATTACAAACCCTTCCAGATTCAGATATGTTTGCTGTCGAGATTGAAGATTTTAAAGCAGAATATGATAACAAACTTGCAAATTTCATGAGTTCAAATGAAGTTGCTGATAAAATAAAAACATTGGAAAAAGAAGTTGATGATGGTGTAAAAAAATTATTTACCAATTTAAATGTCTCATATCGAAAAAGCTGATAAAATTACTGAAGCGATCAAAGTTGAAAAGAATTATGTTAGTTTGGCTAATAAGAAAAGAATTGTCGGTGTTCGACCTGGTATTGACAACAAACATGATGTTGTTGTTAAAGAACAAATTTTAAAACCTCTAAAATTATCAGAAAACATCGATATTGTTGATTTACATGATCCGAATGTTAAAAATGCCTTAGATTTTAAAGGAAAAAGAATTAGCGGTGTTAGTAAAGGAATTAATCCATTTGATGTTGTTGTAATGATTCAATTAGAAGATCCTATTAAAATGTTTAATGAACTAAAACAAAATTATGAGAATCATAAACAGCATGTTAAAGATTTTACAACAGAAGTCTATGAAAAACTTGATGAAAGAAGTAAAAGATCAGTAGACGATGTTGGTGAATTACTTGATAAAGTAAATAAACTAGAAGAAAACTTTAATACATATAAAAATGATGTTAATGTATTAGTTGGTGCAGTAATTAACACAATTCTGGAAGATTTTGATACACGTTTCAATGAGAAAGTAACACATAATAATGAATTACTTAAAAGAATAGATGATCGATACTCTTTATATCTCGATAAAGTAAATAAACTAGAAGAAAACTTTAATAAATTTAAAGAAGATGTTAATAAATCTTTTGAAAACATTGATAACAGATTTAATGGAGTAGGCGGCTATGATGACTAATTTTCCTTATATAAATGGCGCTCATATATTGTGTGAGATGTAAAGAAAAAACTGCAACAAATGATATAAAATACTATGCAAACATCAATGGAGTTAAGAGAATTTCTGGAAAATGTGCTGAATGTAACGCAAAAAAGAGCCAATTTATAAAAACTTGATTTTGAAATTTTTTCCTAATAAATAGAGATGGCGGGACATTACAGTGCTTTCGATCTTTTTATCATGCAACACGAAAGAGATTTGAAAAAAGAACATTGGGATGACATTTCTCAAAAATATGAATTATCCGAAGATATGATGAGATTATACGTAAACAAATTGAATTGGTATAACATTGCTAAATATCAAACTTTATCATCAGAGTTCATTCAAGAAAATATACATTATCAATTAAAAGATCATATGTCTGTTCTTTGTCTCTATCAACACTTGAGTATAAAGTTTTTGGATGAAAATAAAGATACAGTTGATTGGAACAATATTATAGATAGCGGTTACTATCCTGTGCAGATTTTATTGAAAATATGTGACCGAGATCGCAAAATTTAAGGAAGAGAATCCTGAATATGACGAAGTAGATCATTAAAAATGACTCTAATCTTTTTAATTATTTTACTAAAATTTATATCTTTTCTTATAAAAACGTACATTAGATCGATGAAAAAATGATACACGATGTTTAAAATTTCTAAATTTTCTCTTATTAAATGGCGGACTACAGAAAAATATGCTAGTGATATTGAAAGGGCGGAGTTTAAAAATTTCTATCCAATTAGTAAACAAACATTTGAATGAACCGAATAAAAGAACTGAGTTTAATATTGATTTTGGAGATAACTTTTGCTCGTCTAACTTCCAGTTTTATATTTCTGGAACTTTAACAAAACAAGATGGTCAAGCATATCTTGGAACTGATAATGTTAGATTAATCGATAATTTTATACCGTTTTTATTTTCTAAGATTGAAGTAAGAAAACACAATAAATTGATAGAAGAAGTCGAAAAAAACTGTGGCCAATTAAGCACAATTAAAGGAACTATTTCGTATTCAAAAAGTGATGTTATTTCTCAAACTTCTAATGGCTTTGAAATAGATTTTAAATTTGGTGTTTTTGAAGCAGCTGGAAATTTATCTCATTTTGGATTAAGATTTTTTGAAAATGTTACTATTCCGATCTATAAAGGAGGATTTTATCTAAGTTTTATAAGAGCAGAAGACGATGATGTGATTCTGAAGACTGCAACTGGAAATGTTATGCCTGTTGATGGAAAAATAACAATTACAGATTTTTTTATTAGAGTTCCAATGATTGATTATAAAATCACGAGTAAAATAAGGTTGATTGATGAAATTACAAAAAGTCAAAACATTATGTTTAATTTTCTAGATTGGCAATGTATTGAACAAAAAGGTATTTCCGGAACAACTTATTCGTTCGATATCACAAATATTTATAGAAATATCTTCAATCCCAAGTTCGTTATCATAGGTTTTCAAACAGATAGACAGAATAATCAAGAAAAAAATCCTTCAAAGTTTGATAGTTTGGATGTAAAAAATATCAGAGTAAAATTGAACGGTTCTTATTATCCAGATGAATTACAAAATTTTAAAACATTTCCGGAGGTCTTTTCAGAATCATGTATCAGATGTATCAAGATTTTAAGAAAGTTTACTGTAATAATAAGGAAATGTATTACAATCCTAAAGAATTTTTAGCGAATAGACCTATTTATGTCATTGATACAACAAAGAGTTTGACAAATATTTCTGGTTCAAAGAACGATATAATTATCAATATGGATTTTCAAAAAGCTGTTACAAAACGCGATTTGTTATGTTGTTGTTGTCTCTGAGAAATTTTTAGCCTATGATGTGATTAAGAACGATATTAGAGAAATTCAGTAAAAAATCGCGTTATTCGTCGGATAGTTTTAAAACTTTACAGAATTGTTAAAGACATTGATAAAAGTATACATTTTAAATTGCATTAAAAAATTTTGAAAAATAGGGATGATATTAGGAAAAAAAACTATTTCAAGGTCATGGACCGGAAGTGGTGATTTTAAAAAATACTTTAATATTTACTGATCCTATATTCCAAATTTCATCAAAAAAGCTCCAATAGTTCTCGAGATATAAGAGTTTAAAGATAAGGGATGATTGGGGTAGATTTTGAAAATTTTGTTATTTTCATGAAATTTTAAGTTGAACTCGCTTGTTTTTGAAGTTTCAGATTTTTTCCGATAAAATTTTTTATTTTTTCTTTGAATATTAAGAAATAGGGGATGATTTCACCCTTATGGATAAGTTAAGTCGAAAGAGTTAAGTATTTACTATATGTGTACCAAATTTCATTAAAATCGGTTTGAGTGGTTTTTGAACAATAAGGTTTGAAAGAAATATTGATATATACTTATTTAATATACATTGGAAACTATAACAGTTCTAGGGAATTGAGACATTTCATTTTAACATGTTGGTAACACTACATCTCGTCTTCATCTCTTGCTGGGTGTTGGCCACGTATAGCTAGCCATGTGTGATCCTCCTCTATTTTAAACGAAATTTAACAAGATATATCATTATTTAGAAGATTCTAATGTATTTGCAAGTTGAAGAAAGAAGATATGGACTTTATATGAAGTAAGAAGATGATTGTGTGATGTTCTGTGTTTCTTGTTAAAAGTGAAGTGAAGTGTTCCACTGGGCGTTGCCATTCATAGTGTTATTATATTTTTATAAGTTACTTTTATATTTGGGACTCGAAGAAAGACATTACAAGAAGATTGTGAATTTGTGTAGACATTCTAAACTGTGATAAAACATTGTGTGAAAATAGTGATGTAAAGTGATGAATTGTACGACGAAAAGTATCAAGGTCACCGCGTTCCTAGTGGTAACGCCTACGTCATAGTTAGTGACACAAACGCCTCTCACATGTTTAAATAAAATGAGATTCGAGGTCACCGCGTTCCTAGTGGTAACGCCTACGTCATAGTTAGTGAAACAAACAGTCGAGGTCACCGCGTTCCTAGTGGTAACGCCTACGTCATAGTTAGTGACACAAACGCCTCTCACATGTTTCAATAAAATGAGATTCGAGGTCAAGCGTTAGTGGTACAAACGCTCACAGCAGACGTCACAAATCTACAGTTGATTGAAATAAAATATATGATACCTTTCTTCTTCTCCCATTCCCAATTTCTTAGAAGTTAAGTAGATATCGCAAAAACACGCACACTAACAACACTCATTTTGTATGTCTTTCATTATATCGTATTGAATTGCTGAATGACAAACGTTTCTCTTTTCTTCGTCAGAATCACACACACACAATATATCTGTTTCGTAAATGTTTTTTTCCATACAATTTATCCCAATCTACAACAAAAGCGTGATCTCTTATAAATTCCTTTGATAAATCTTGTTGTTTACAAAGACTTGTTAAAAAACTGGCTGTGTAGATATTCCTTTGACTTCTTAATATTCCAACAAATAAACAATGAAAATTTAGCATAAAAGCGATGAAAAATGTCAGATTGTTGGTGTTTTAGTTTATTTTGTAAAAATCGGAATATTTTTCTTATTTTTCTATTATTTAATTTAAAATCTCCTATTACATTTAACATATTTATACTATCTAAGTTGTCTGTAATAAATTGCATTGAACACTTTTTAGTACTTAAAAGTTCTCTGAATTCGTTTTCATTTAAGGATTCGTTTTCACTTAAGGAAAATATCAACATTTGTTTAACATATTTAGGTAATTCAAAGAAGTCTTTATAACTATTTCCTGTGGTAAGTTCTTTAAATGCTAGAAACTGAAGTGATTTTGGAGAGTTCATGTTGTTTGGTGACTATTTAGTAGAAAAGTTTTTTATTTAAGAAAAATAATTTGCTAAATTCATATTATTCTCTTTCATTCCTTCTAAAACTTCAAAAATATACTCTTTCGCTGATGAAAAATCTCGATTTCTTCCGGAATAATCTTTGTAATCATAGACAAAATATCCTAAATAGTTGAATAATAAAATAAAATCATTTCTCTTTATCTCGGTAGTTGAAATATAAACATAAACATTTGCGCTGAAAAATTTATATCTCGGCAGACTTAGTTCCATAATCTCCATTTATAAAAAAATCTTTTTGTTTAAATGGAAGAGTATAATGCCAACTGTTACAAGTGTTATAATAGAGGAGAAATTGTTGATAAAAGATTCGTTTGTAGAGATTGTAATTTAATTTTGTATGAAAGACCTAAACCTAAGAAATTTCGAAATAAACTAACACATTTGAATAATCTGCTTATAAAATTACAATACGGAGATGAAAAACAAACAAAATTTGTTACAGAATTTAGAAAACAGAATAAAAATTTTTACTTATCTCTTGGAACCGTTGAAAAAATTATTTTCCTTTTCAAAGAATACATTAGGTTTGTTGGTTTAAATACACACGTTTATTATGAAAAGATATTACCTGTATTTTTTCATTATCTGGATGTTGAATTTGTTTATGATTTTGAACCAGAAATCCTCGATGATTTTATAGTACATTTGGAGAAATTAAACGAAGAACCTCGTGAAAAGAATGCGGTTTTACTCACATTCTCCCCGACTTCTCGAGTGATTGTTAGCAAATTTCATTTTTTCCGTCTTTAAATTTTTTCTATTTAAATGGAGTTCTTGAAAGAGTTAAATGATATTGGTGAATGCAAGTTTAAAGAGTATAAGAAGTTAAATGAATTGGAAGAAAGGAAGAAACATAGAATCTTGAATTTGGAGAAAATGAAAGATAAATTCGGGTTTACAATAATTGCCGAGTTGGAAGATTGTAAAGTACACTTGCCGAACAGATTTTTGACTGTTTTGGATGAGAAAAAGATTAAAGAATTAAACAAAAATGAAAAAATTACACTTGATTGTTACTGGAAAGAAGACTATAAAAGATAAAGACTGTGTTACAATTAACTTTGTAGAATAAAGATTTTTTATTAAGATTTTTTGATTTTTTCATTAAAACAGCTTATAAATGTAGAAGCAAACATTGAACAGTAAAACAGCTAAAGATTCGGTTATTTAACATTCGTGCTTTCCTGTTAGATTTTATTAGATTTGTTTATGGTTCAATGGACAGTATTTTACATTGATTTTCTGTCTGTCCCAAAAGTGGTCTAGAACCGGCATATTCATATCTACTTATATATATATATATATATATATATATATATATATATATATATATATATATATAAAAGATAAGAGTACCAATAGACTTCGTAGCTGCTAGCGCAGGGGCTGCAACAGCTGGTTGAATAACAACAGATGGTTAATTAAAAATTCTAAAAGCGTAAGAAAAAGTTGTAAGTTATATGACAAAATATTTTTCAGTTTGTATATTGACAGCCATATTCATATCACGTTAAGTAACACGGAGTAACATGTAGTATTATCGGTTCGCTCTTTCCAACAAATACAACGGCAAATTTTTGTATAGTACGTTTAGTAACAAAACTGGGTGATTGTTTAGCAATGATTACAGTTCTTAGTAGTCCGTGCATTACGATAATTGATAACAGAACATATCATGAAAGAGTAAAGTAAATATCCTTAGAATCTTTTAATGCTATGTAATCTCTCAAGATGTAGGTTAATGCATATTGTGTAACCGACAACAACCTGAGTTCATTAGATGGTATAAGTAATAAAGATTTATATTATTAATTCATACAAGCTGAATATAAAGCAACATAAGTTATCATACTGTGAGTTTCAACACAATATTTGTATCATTATTAGTGTATTAACATTCCTTATAGTAATCTTTGTTGACAATCTGACAAGGACTTGAAATCGTTTAGATATATATCCGTCTGTCCATCTATTTGTCCGTGTGTGAAATAACATTTGATAGGAAAGTCATAGAGACTTGAAAATTGGTATATGTTTCCCTCTGGGACCATGAAAACCTATTGATTCTGGAGTCCAACGGTCAAATGGACCAATAACCCTCGACAAAGGGTCCAAGAGAGTTGAGATGTTGTATATAGCTTCATCTAGTCCCAAAGAAAACCCCTATTACCCATATTCAGTTTATGATCCTAAGGGGGACTGTCCGTGTTTGTGTCTGTCTGTTAAATGTTGATTCATTGTGAATGTTGAGTTTAGTTCCAGTTCACCTTCCTCTTAGTGCAGCGTCAGTACTCTGACGCTGTCTCAGAGTTACTGTGTGCACTCTCAGGACCCCAATGCACTTATGTGCAGCTGGTGAGACAGCGAGTCACCTATTTTACACTATAATTTATAGGCCAGAAAGTTATTTTTCAAGGATGGATAGCTCGGACGATATCTCAGCCTTAGTTAGAAGGTCTGTTTTTAAAGATTTGAACATATTTGTTATTATTTATTTATGATAATTTACTATTTATCTTCAATCTCTTGTTTGGTTTATTACATATCGTGGTAAAATTGCCATTTATCGTTTATTTTCTTGTACATACAAAATTATAGCCCTCATTTTTTATTTCTAATTACATATAATTTATAAAAGTAAGATACTTTATAATTTTACGACTAAATTATCAATTTCATTATATTCATGGACTAAAATATGGATTATATCGAAAAAATAATTATTTTTATATTGAAGAACAATCAATATGTAATAACATATCACAGAATACACAAAAATATACATATATACACATATATGTATATACATACATATATATATATATTACATACATACATATATATATATATATATATATATATATAAATGGTATAAATAGTATACCCTATTATACGCGCTATATGAGGCATTTGAAACAACTGGAAATTAAGTGTAATGTAATGATTGCAACCCTTTTGGGAAAAGATCCCTTACAAGGCCACAGGCATTTTGTTTGTTTACCAATAGCTCATTTCGATCTTCATGTGTGGTAACCTATAATGATCTTGTTTTTTACATCAAATATAAGACAAGTTATTTTCTAATGGTTATTTATCATGAGAAAGAATATTATATAGTATAGTAACTGATGGAAACGTTGAATATATATATATACATCCAAATAAAAACTACTCTCCAGATAACTTTCTGGATATATATATATATATATCCAGATAACTTTCTGGATATATATATATCCATATATATATATATATATATATATATATATATATATATATGTATATATATCCAGAAGTTTTTCTAACTTAATAGGTGCTCTTGATAAGTATTTTTTCCACAGTATGTCCATTCTTTTACATGTACCTCTGTGGATACATAGGATACAAGTTTGACATGGTGGAAATGTTGTTGTCTCTAGGACTCTACACTACGGTTATCATAGAGTGTCCGAGTTAAAGTTATTTTAAAAGGTACTGTATTCGCTAAAATCTATGGAATTTTATGATTCTGCCTCCACTCCATTCCGATAATCGGAATTCATATGCTTTCCTCTGTTAGCATATGTTAAGTGTTTCAAATATTAGTTTAACCTCAAAGTGTCTAAAGCACCTGTGTAAACCCAGCATTAGTGCTGGAGACCCAACTATTTCGGTCCGGTTACCCCCTCCAAGGAACTTTATCTTCTACTTTAGTTGTAGAATCTCCTTGCCTTTTTCTGTAAATATCGATATTATTACCACAATCTTGATTATAATACGATTGTTTGGGATTGTAATACGTTATTTTGGTTTCAGTGATTTATTTAACTTTATAGTGCAATCAACTTTAGTAGAGTATTACTCGTACTCTTCAAATGAGAGTGATGAGGGTCGTCTGAGAAATTAGAGTAGATGGAAGCTGTAGACAACATTTCAGATGTATTGGTTCCTGTCCTTGAACTCACTTTTAATTTTGATTGATTATAATGTTTTCAAAATAAAAATCTGTTTCCACATTTAAATCATGATCACAACACCCGGCACAGAAATTACATGCTTTCACATCGATTCAGACTCAACCTTTTCAAAAATTCAATTTTGTATTTTGGTTCTAAACTCTACAACTCATTTCCAAATACAAAAAGAAGTGAATAGTTTGTAAAAATATTTAAAAGCTTGCTTGATCACGAAGTCAAGTTACAGTCTCCACAAGGCCCTCGTGATACTCATGTACCGATAGTGTTTGATAGTAAGGATATTTTAAACATTGCTCCATTTCTGTATGACTGTTACAAGAGTATACTCTGTTATACATTTAGATAGTATGCTCCATCATAAACAGTTATTTTAAATTTTATTTTTGACTTATTCTTTATACTCATGTTTTAGCTTGTACAGAAAATCTTTGTGTTGTGTGGATATATTATTCTTATAGTTATGTAGATAAAGGTTTAGTCAAAACACAATGGATTATATATTGATAAGAAATGTAGACAAGAATATACAGTATTCTTTACATGTCACCATGCATTATTTAACCAAAAACACAATTATTTAATCACTAAGCTCGAAATCAATGTGAACATTGTTCAATGTGGACTGTTAATCGCTAACAATCGAGGTATTTTGTGTAATATTGTATCACGTGATTTTATGCATTACAGAGCAAATGAGACAACCACGCTGGAATAATTTAATATTCATGTAATCCATTACCATACAAATTGAGTGTTTTATTTTATAGCAGTTCATTTTATCATGAGGATGAATTTGTATTAAACAAAACAAAACAGCTATTCCAACACGTCTATGTTATACTGTAAATGTCACACATGGGAATCAGTTTTAGGAATATTATTTTGCTGTACATAATTTTGAATAGTATTTATTTAAAAGTATGTGGTTTTGTGTATTATAAATGACATTTTAATCCATGTTGGATAACAGTTTTTTGTTCTTGGTGAGTTATTATTTGACTAGAACAAAATTATTAGTTTAAGTATATGTTAGGCTTAAAGGTCTTAAATACACCGATAAAATCTTCAAATACTTAAAGGTTTTAAAATATCTTAATACGGTTGGCAGTTTTTATTGATTTTCAATCGATACCTACTAAATTTTATTCAGTTACAAGGAGTTGTAAGTTATTAGCGGAATGTAATATAACCTATAATCCTTTAAATGCCTCTACCCCCTGTATTAATGTAATATGAATTTTAAATTAAATATCCCTAAACACCAAATAATTTATATGTAATAACCAAAATGTATAATTAAAACAAATGGGATATTGTTTAAGAGTCCTTCTATCGCTATGTTTTTATTAATAAATATCAGATCTATATCAACATATTTTAATACGTCACATGTAGAGATGTCATATAATTGTTCTCGGCTTCTTTACCACTTAACTATCGCTATGTTTTTATTAATAAATATCAGATCTATATCAACATATTTTAATACGTCACATGTAAAGATGTCATATAATTGTTCTCGGCTTCTTTACCACTTAACTATCGCTATGTTTTTATTAATAAATATCAGATCTATATCAACATATTTTAATACGTCACATGTAGAGATGTCATATAATTGTTCTCGGCTTCTTTACCACTTAACTATCGCTATGTTTTTATTAATAAATATCAGATCTATATCAACATATTTTAATACGTCACATGTAGAGATGTCATATAATTGTTCTCGGCTTCTTTACCACTTAACTATCGCTATGTTTTTATTAATAAATATCAGATCTATATCAACATATTTTAATACGTCACATGTAAAGATGTCATATAATTGTTCTCGGCTTCTTTACCACTTAAGTACCGGTACCCATAACACCAGGTTAAATATGTTCACTAACGCTCAGCTACATTAAGCTTAATAGATTGGTGAAACAAACACGTTCATAAACGTAAATAATAAATATTTCCAGCTCCTTAAGCGATCCGCTTCGCTAACCCTCAGCCTGTGAGAATACAACAATGTTTTCGTTTGTATTTCATTAGCTTTATGCAAAACATGAATCTCGTTGGCAATCTTTGAAACACAAATGAGAAACCTAACTAATTTTAACTATTATGTTTATTCCATTTTAGGCATTTGTCTATGATTATATAGTTTTTTCCCCTAACAGTAACAATATGACAATAATAAGTCATATGCTCTGCTATTTTAACGAGTAAAGTTAAGTGCTGTTTCATAAGTTTAATGCTGTGAAATTTGTTTATACATATAACGGTTTGTTCCACTCATTAATCTTCATATATAAATTTATTCGGATGGAAGTTATATTCAATTAGATTAATTTTTTATGAGATTCATTATTCTGCTATTAAGTTCATCAGATTTGCATAAACAGTCGAATTGGGTGGCATATCAGTCACTAGAGATACTTACATCGTCCACTTCTGTTATTTAGTGATGCTGACTGCTTCATCGGACGACGCCTTCTTACGACAGTTTTACGAGGTGGTTCTTCTTGGAGTGATTGGATCTGAAAATGTTTTCACATCAGTATTTTACCGCTTCAATTTGCAGTTAAATCACTATTGTATTAGGAAATAGGTTACCTATTCTTAAAAAAATAGTATCGGTTCTTTAGAACAGTGAACAATCTTAGTTTAAAGTGCGTTAATGACAATAGACTATATATGAAATGAAATGAAATGAAAATTCTCTTTATTTTTTCAGGCGAAGTTAGGACTACATAGTCCTTTCTTACACTTAACCTGATTATTAGTATATGTAAGTACAAGCCATTTGTAATCTTTAAAATAAAAGTTAAATCAACAGTGTTTAAAAAATAAAATGAATATTTGCTATGAATTCTAAAACTAACAACAAATCACTTAACAAAAAAAAAAAAAAAACAAGATTGCACTCTTAAATTTATACTGTGTATAAAACTAATATTTGATTATAAGATAATATTAATGATACATTTTAAACAAAAACTTAGTCAAAATATACAACATTACAATTAAAACATTCTATTTTTATAAAAATTATTTAATTACACTCACACATTCATTCATTCTGTCTGCAACAAAACCATAACTAGCGATCCTCGGGCACCACGGCCGCGGACATCCGCTGCAAAAAATACAACTTAACAGCCGAAGCAAACCGATCCCGGCTCTCCAAAGATTTTAAAGGATCTGGAAGAGAATTCCACAAACGGCAAGCAGACACTACAAATGATTTATTAAAGACAGTCGTTATGTGGTGGGGGATTCGCAACGTCGACGAGCCAGTGCGGGTGTTCCTTACGCCTTCTCCAATAGCAATGTACTCAAAATCGTTTGTAAAGTATTTTGGAAACCCGGTTTTAAGGATAGAAAAAAGTAAAATTAGGATTCGGAAAGCTCTTAAATCTTGCAATTTTAACGTTGACATTAGTACATAATAAGGTGAGATATGCTCATCTCGCTTTATATTAAACAAAAATCGTAAACAATAATTTTGGATTTTTTGCAATCTATTATTCAAAACCACAGTCATGTCATTAACCACGGCACAACAGTAGAGGAAGTGGGGAAATACGAGTGATTTAATCAGTAAAAGCTTTATGTGGTGTGGTAGAAATGGTTGCATTCTTTTCAGCGTATGAACTGCTGCAAATACCTTTTTACAGGTACCTACAACGTAGTCAGTCCAGTCCAGCGTTTTCGTAATTGTCAATCCCAAACTTCTGGACACTACTACAGTATGCCACAGCCTCTCCGTTTACCAATATTTCACGTACATTGTTAAATTCAACTGTATTCAAAAGTCTAAAATGCCCAATTATTATGGGTTTAGTTTTGTCCGAGTTGAGTTTCAGTCCGTGCTTTTCAGTCCAAAGTACAATCTGTTGAATGTCCAAGTTATGTTTTCAATAGTTTGGTTAATTTTACTAACACTGCTGTGAGCATATATCTGTAAGTCATCAGCATAAGAGTGAAACTTCGTATGTGTCAGTACCTTGCTTATATCGTTAACATATAGTGAAAAAAGTAAAGGGCCAAGAATGGATCCTTGTGGAACACCACACGTAACAGGCTTCCAGTCAGATCTAATGTCATCAATCATAACACACTGCTGTCTTCCACCTAGATAAGATCCCATCCATGTAAGAACCTCGGTGGAAAATCCTATATGTCTCAATTTTTCTACTAATAAAGTGTGATTAACAGTATCGAAAGCTTTAGAATAGCCAAACTGTACTAATACAGTGCACTGCCTTTGATCCATGGCAAACCGGATGTCATCTGTAATTCTCAATAAGGCAGTTTCAGTACTGTGATACTGTCGAAATCCAGACTGATACATGTTAAGAATATTTTGCGATTGTAGAAATTGAGTAATTTGGCAATGCACTATTCGTTCAAGACCTTTAGATAAAGCAGGCAAGATGCTGATAGGCCTGTAGTCTTGCGGAAAAGCAGGTGATGGGATCTTGTTTAGTGGACGGATTTGGGCAATCTTCCATATATCAGGAAAAATACCAGTTCGCAAAGATTCATTAAAAATTAAAGTAAGAGATGGAAGTATAGCGAACAAGACACGTTTCACCAGTCGAATTGATATGTCATCAGCACCAGTTGCATTGGTACTGATTCTGTTGATTACATGCAGGACATCCAACTGCATCACTGGCTTAAATTGGAATAGAGGGATATGCATGCTCCGTGGGGGGCAGACTTTGTAGTTGGTTGATGTAATTTTGCAGAGCAACATTATTATTTGGTTGAGAAATTAAGAGAAAGTAATCATTTAAATCATTCAAGGGGACTTGGACTGGGACTGAAGAGGGCTGCTTGCCAAAGCCTAACTTTTTCACATTACGCCAAATGATCGTTGAAGTCTGTTTCTTATTAGCAAATAACGTGTTGATGTATCTAGTTGGTGCAGGGCAGGGACGTCCATCACTATGAAACAAGAGGCAGGGACAACTTTCGAACCGAGCAACACAGGACAACAGCATTCGGACATTTGCCATCCCAGGTTGGTGTCACAATCATCAACAGGCTCCCTGAGGAAATTAAACATCTCGAAGATCCCAAAACATTCAAATCTCGACTAAAAACGCCTCTTGGTGTTAAAGGCATTTTACTCCGTTGAAGAGTTCATGATGGGCCGCTGGGATGAAAATCCTTGAAATTATCAACAAACAATTTCCCAGTCCTGATGTCCAGTTACCATGAAATTCCAAATACTTGTTAACTGCCTTGTTTATTGACTCTCACATTTAAGTATTGTGTGTTTAATACCTCAAATGTTGACGCATGCAATGCAATTGTGAAATTGTTGATTGTTGATGCAATAAAGAATATTATTATTATTATCTCAATCTAGAATTTCGAAGGCTCTGCTTAACCCCGTTTCGGAGTCGGCGATACTGATCCATGGCCACCGCATCACCAGTCCTCCTGGCTTTCCGGTAGACTGCGTCTCGTTGAGCCATTAAATTTAAAATTGCTTGAGTGAGCCAAGGCACTGGGCGCCTTTTATTCACACTCGTTTTTTAACAATTGGAGCATGCTTGTTGAAGAGTGACAGAATCAATGAGTTTACTGTGGCAACCATTTCATTAACGGTCGACTGAGTTTCTACAGAGTGCCATGGTGCTTGAAGTACATCTTCTAGGAAGACACCCTCATTCAAACGCCTAAAATCCCTATATTTCAAGAATCTTTCAAAAGGCTTAGGCGTTTTATAGGAAAGCACACAGAAAATAAGATCGTGTTTTGAAACTGCAGGGATTGGAAGTTGCCCTTTGTGAACAATATCATTAAGATCGCTAACTGCTATAATGTCTAAGAGGGTGTGGGATTCAGCAGTTGTGGTGTGTAGCGTCCAGTGGTACAATAGTCATGTTGCAACAATTAAACATAGTAGTCAGTTGTTTGTAATCATTGTTCTGTATTTTCATGAGTAAATCAGTGTTCATGTCACCCATGATTAGGACACGACTGTAGCACGGCATCAGGCGCAAGAGAATATCCTCAAAGTCAGTCAGATGTCCAATCTTAGGAGGGCGGTAACAAACTCCCAGAAGTAGGGCATCCGAACCAGACAATCCAATTTCTAAGAACAGATATTCTGGTCTAGCCGAGTACTCCTGAGGTGAAGCATCCGGTAATTTAACCCTTAAAGTTTGTCTGGTGTATACCGCAACACCTCCACCCCCTTTATTGATTCTGTCGTTTCTGTGGAGGACGTATCCACTTATTGATACCTAACTCACTACTGGGAATACTCGGCTTTAGCCATGACTCTGATATTAAAATAATGTCAAAAGTTTGCTGCCGAAATATAGCACTGATATCGTCCACGTGCCCCCTCAATGACTGAGCATTAATATGGGCAGCTTTTAGTTGTTTGGGATAAGGGGACAGTTCATGTAGCAGGACTTGAGCGGTATCAAGCGGAGGAGTGGATGGGGGAGGTGAAGGAGAAGCCGCCGACATCCCCACAGCTGAGCCGCGACCGCCGCGCGCCGCCCCGCCACCAGACCACGCTGCTACAGACACACATTCATACAATCCTTTCATTTCAACACAATACATCACTATGAAAAAAATAAACAAATATTCCATGTTAGATACGAAGAGAACAAAATATACACAGCCTTGCACTCCATAGATAATACCAATAAATATATACAGTGGTACTAAAATAAAATAGGAGAGAGAGTAAATTAAAATGAACATTAACCCTTTAAGGACCATAAGGAATGTGGCATGAAAAAATAGTTGTCATTCTTGTAAAACATATTGCAGTTATGTAACTAAACTATTTATTTGTATTTAAAATAATTAGTACACCTAGTTTATTATATATGGCATGGGACAAATGTGTCCCTACGGACTGTAAACGGAACTTGACAAAGATACTGCAATGGCATATATTTATCCCAAGCGGACTGTAGTAAAAACCTAGTAAATTGAGTACTTCACTATATTTCTGCAATTTTACAAGTCTTTGTATGTTTATTTAGGTGTTTAAAGTAAATATTATTTAATAAAAAGTTGTTTTATTCACAAAATTATGAAATTACAAAACTTGCTCGTCAATATACATGTTCGAAAACGTGTCAGTTTATTATAAAAAAATAACAATAGAACGTTGTTCTTATGTTGATTAGTGAAACTGTTTCAAAGCAGTTTCTTTCATTGGTAAAGCATAAATGAACTTGACATATTACACATATACAGTTTGTTCGGTTTTCTACTTTCTTCTTGGCACATTCAACACATCGACGTCTGATATTTGTCTTTTTCATGATATCTTCTGGCTTCAATGAGGGTCTTATATTTTAGATTTCCTTGACAATGGAGTATTGGGAAGTGAACGCATTCTATTTTTGTAGTCACCAATTAGACCTCGTGCTATCATTTGTCGGTACTCAAGATATGTAACAGCTTTTGAGTTCTCAAATTTCATCTTGTTTTATGTAAAATAAACGTTCACTAAACAGAATCCATCTCACAAACTTCAAGTCAATACCCTAACTAACTAGTAAGAAGAATAAAATGGCATAACCTCAAAATCTAATATGCCAAACTGAAGGAAACTGTAGTCAGCTGTTCTCAATAAGGCTAGCCAACCTAATTCCCTCACAGTCCATAGGGACATATGTGTCCCAACGAAAAAAAATGTAATTATGAGCAAAATAAAAAATAATATTATCAGATTTTCTTTCTAAATATATTGGTCATGTTGTATTATGATAATACATCAAGCAATTCATCAAAATTTGCATTAAGAATGTTTGTGCAAAAATAATAAAAACTAAGAAATACATTTACATTACATTGCATAATTAGATATTTTTAATCAAATAAAGGAGACTTTGTTTTACAGCGGGAATATTTTTTAAATGTATTTCTAAGCTTTTTGAATCGGTAATAATTAATATTTATGAATATTAACTTGACTGGCATATAGAAAAAAAATTTTATTCTGGGGACACATGTGTCCCTTGGTCCTCAAAGGATAATTGATACCTGATAAAATTGAAATAGTATTAAGTGTGAAAATGGTATGTAAATAAAACAAATTGAAATAATAAACTTTTCAAAAAGTTGTAAACAAAAATACTACTTGTTAAACATGAATAAATCAATTATTACGTATACTGTATACAACATATATAACACTAAAAATTCCTACAAATAATATTATATTGTTGTCCTAAAACTTAATTATACACACATATACACACACTCACTACTAAATTACTAAATTTAATACTGCATACAACCTCGCAAGAACATGGTACCTGTATGCCCGCAATATATATCCAATGCCTGCTAAATATAATCTTGAACCCAGACATACAAATACACACACACAGCTCTACACCCACACATACAATTAAAGAAAAATATTTACTTATTTTTAAGACATTAGACATAACACATTAATCTACTATCCTAAATCGTTACATTTAGAATTTATGTCGTTTATGGAGATGAGGAGAGGGGATTTATAAAACACTAATTGTCCAATGACCATGTAGCCGAGCCCTTTTTCTTCTCAGAGGTTACCCAGTTAAAGGTTGGGACACACATAACCGCACCGTGCCCGACACGTGAGTCGGCCGATTGTCGGTGCGGGCTCGGCTCGGTTACCGTGAGGCCACACATGTACGTATGCAGTCCGAGCGCAACAATCTCACTGTTTGTACTAGAGCATGTTTCTTTTGAATTCGAAGTGACAGATACTTAAAAAATATTTGGAAGATTAAGTATTGCTTGAGAAAATTGTTAATTTCATTGTTGTTATTTTTATTAATCGCTGTGGTGAATGAAACATTGCAATGCTACAGTAAAGCTTTGTACAATCAGCTAGTATGTAAAATTTGTAAATATCATTATCTTGGTTATATTTTTTTATTCCTATAATTCTTGTTAATTTTGTGTTTCATTGCAGTAAATTGCGGTCAAATACACTATAAACAGTATATTTGGTATTTTTTGTGTTTTAAACCCAAAAGCTATAGTGTGATGCCAAAGAGTTTGCCATGTTGCAAGCCCGTTCATAATAATTTGTAAAACATAGTAAATATTTGTAAAATATATACTGGAACATACAAAAAAACACATTTTACAAAATTTTTTTCTTTTATAGCTCCGTGGACATATAATTTATGGCCAGAATTAGTCAAATATAGTAGAAACATAAATATATTTTCTAAAACAATTAGAGTATGGTTGATCGGTCAAAATGATATTGAGTATATGTTTAAGATAATAAATTAGTGTATGGCTAGTCTTGTCTGCTAAGTTATAATAATATTTAAATAGACACGTTAGAGCATTATAAAATAATTATTTATAATATAATATTTAATGTTACATGTATAAAGCCTGATATTTGAATTGTAAATCATGCATAAATCCTTTGTATTTACTACAGCACAATAGTTATACTAAATTTAAACTTTGAAACGTAATATTACATTATTTACTACATAAGCTACAATAACTCATTTTTAGCATTTCATTCTTGCTCGATTCCGCTATTTGTATATAGTATCCCCAACCCAGGCACAGCCTCTTATGGGGTACCTAAATTTCCCTTATTTTGTAAATCTATTGGCCTAATTATTAGTTTAAAAAAAGAAAGAAAAAAATCTATAAGGATGTAACTTACTTTTTATATTTTATTACTCTAAGTACATAAATTAGAAATAAAGTAAGTAGAAATTGTTTTTGTATTTGTTATTTACTGCTATTGTAAATACGTTATGTCATAGTATTATTTATTATTAAGCACTGGCAATAATATTTATTTGTAATATTCAGTTTCTTATTATGGGGAAATAAATTATTTATTATTATTATTTATTTTTAACATGGGTTTTTCTTGCTTGAAAATCTTATCGTAAATAAAATATTTTTATTTTTACTTTATTGAAGTGAAAAGAATAAAAAATTAAAATGTCATAGAAACATTCTAAATATGACCCTTACAAAATACCGGAATAAATTTATCAAGTAAACTTCAATACATCAAAGAAAAATAGATTTTTGCGCAAATAATTACATGCTTGTCATTTTTTAATTAATGAAAAATGTTTAGAGATTTTTCATAATACGAATTTAGTTGTTTAAAATCACTTAATGTACAACATGGTTTTTCAAAATTTGTTGCAATAAGAAAATATGCACAATAAGATAATATGACTAGTTTACTCTAAGGTAAGAAAATGTAATACTTTTATCAATAAATATGATTTTGTAAGCGAACACAGGATGTAGAGTTAGTAGGCTATACTAAATAATTCAATAAAATAGAACGTGTAGACTACTTAAATAGTTTTAAAAAGAAGAACGCAACAGTAAACAAACATAATATGATGCCACTCGTAGACCGCACCGTGCCCGTCAAAATTCAAACTCCACATATCGGTGACGGTGCGGGCACGGTGCGGCCACGACGGTCTGGTGTCGGTGCGGACACGTGTGGACTTGCAGGTTGAATACTGCGCTGCAATTCTTTCACCGTATGACGGCCAACAATCGGCCGACTCACGTGTCGGGCGCGGTGCGGATATGTGTGTCCCAACCTTAATGCGGCCGTCTATGGTCCAGACATTTCGCGCCCCATGCTTGGCGATCGCCTGCTGGAGCAGCTCTCGCCGATGGAGCGTCAAGTCCTCCCTAACGGTCACTGGAGTCCCCTTCAACTTCTTCTTGTTATTGAAGACCTCCCTCCGTACACGGTAGCCGACAAACCTGACGATGATGGGCCGTGGTTTCGCCGGGCCGCGGTCATCAGGTCGGCGAGCAGCTCCGACGCGGTGGGAGCGATCTATGTCGGCCAGGCTAACACTGACTCCCAACCTCTCTTTAAATAATTTTACCATCATCTCATCTGTGTCCTCTCCCTGTTCCTCCTTCACACCAAACACCCTCAAGTTGTCGCGCCGCTGATATTGTTCAAACTCATCAGCCCTCTGAGCCCAACCCCGATTTACAAGTGACAGCTGTTGCCTAAGTCCCGCCACCTCTGCCTTTAATAATTCTATTTCTGCGAGCGCATTTTGGACGGTGGCGTTGAGAGTGGCAGACACTGTCTAAGAGACCTGAGTCGCCACGAGCTGGACAATGCGCGCAATAACGCTGTCGTCTGATAAGGCAACCCGGACGGCAGCTATTGTGGCGGCCTGCCTGCTATCAGGGCTATCTGATAAGGCCTGGTCGGACACAGCTCGCTGGGCAGGTGGCTTGACCTTGGACCCTGCTCCACTGCCACTACGCGTCTTGACAGGCGAATGGTTACCTGACATTTTTGATTTTATCAAGTAATTAATATCAATTGATAAGTAAGTTCACACTATTGTCTTACCCTTACACACCCAAAGGTCACACAACCACTTAGTCAAAAGTCCAACAAAGTCTAACTTTTTTACCACTAAAATTTAATATTTAAAGCGGAGCACAAACGAAGCACGTGCGTAGGCTACTCTATCATACTCTTATCTCCAAGTAATATATATGCACCAAGAGAGTGCTATTGTGCAGTGTCATCTCTAGGGTTCATTCTCACCAGTGTGGACTATATGCTATTGGTGTACTCTCAGGTAGTACTAAGCCAGTTCACTCCCGCACATTTTAATTTTAAGTGCTTTATGCGAGTTTTTTGACAGAAGAGGGTAGATTTCAATTTCAAACGATGTAACATTTTTTGTACCATAAAACACTGGAAAATGTCTCAATCCTAGCGTCCTTATAAAATGTTAATTACCTCTATCTGCTGAGGTGTTTGACTGGTAATGTGACGTTGTTTCCCCCCTCTGCTTCTAAACTGGGATAGGTGACTGCGGTGTTCATTCTGCCCGAGTTGTTGTGACGGTTGGCCGCCTGACGCCAGGGATAGCGCCAACAACAACATCCCACTCATCAGTATTACGTTATCCAGCTGAAATAAAAAGGAATAAATACATCATTGAATAAATAAAACAGTCTGCAGGTTGAGTAAGAAATATTTCAGATATGGAAAAGTCACAAGATGTTTTCCTCATCTATGCAATAGTTACTGTTGGACTATCAATATCTCTACATAAAGCCCTCACTCATCACTAATTCTCCAACTTTACTATGTAACAAAAAAATTAAATTTGGTACCCATTTATGCCTCATGTCTTAAATATAAAACCTATAGTCTTTTCATAAAAATCCTGGATATACTGGGAAAATTTATTTTGACACATTATCGTGCCTTATTCTTTCAAAATAAAAATAAAAAAATCTTTTATGAAGGTTAACCACCCATAGGATATGAAAATGGAGTTATACACTCCCCCTTATAACTACAGGTATGTTTTTGTTTTTAAAACTTCCCATAGAAATTTGAAATGTCACAGACGTAAACTCCATAGACTAAAATAGAAAAAAAGAAGAAATGTAACAAAAATCAAACATTCACAGTGGTTGAAATATTGCAACACCTAGAACAACTATAATTTTTTCAATATCTTGAAGAAGAACCCACCCATAGGGATTTACATGAGGTTGTGACCTCTGAAACAATTATAATTTTGTTTGTATATCTTCCCAGTGACTTTGGAAACATTGGATTTGACATTCTTCATTACCTAAATATAATAAAAAACCATTTTTGTTGGGATTAACAAACCATAGGGGATAGGTTAGAGAAACTAAATCGTTGTTTATAAAAATCCAGCTGGCCTAGTAAAATTACATTTACACACAAGAGTATGTATGAACCCTTTGTCTACCGATTAGTACCGGACGTACCATAAACCAAAAGTATATTACAATGGCCGGAAATAGTTTACCTTTGACCGAAGTTGACTTTCCAGACCAACTTCTTTGACCTATACATAATAATAAAGTGGCCAAAATACCTTTTACTGGAATAAAATACGCTTTTTTACCAAAGCATAATCTTTAGGACTAACGCTATCGCAACTACGCCACAAAAATTACAACAACCAGTTATTATTGTTAAAAGTGGGCTTTTCAGAAAAACTTATTATATGTTTTCTTAATCATAGCAGCAATACAAACGCTACTACGGCACCGGAAGTAGAATGATATCAATGAACGGAAGTAGATTTTTTTTAATTATTAATGAATGCATCAATTTTCTTGTTAAGAGCAACAATTTAAACGTTACTAGGACACCGAGAATACCATAGACTTTGAGAAAATTAAAAGGGCCGGAAGTATAAATTTTTTATTCAAGTTGGCCTCTTAGAGCAATAGCAATATATATATATTTTTGTGCTACATATATATATCGTCCGTAGAAATAATGAAAACACTAGTATTGCGTGAGTATAATATTGGTCCAAAACAAAATTGCTTCTTCACAAGCCTAACCTTTGTTTATCTTTTGAACCTCTTAACAATGAACACTGTCGTAAGTTAACATTGCCGATATATTGAGTTAAAGAAATTGGATGATAATTAATGTGTTTGTAACTTAGGAGTAAACAATATCAACTGTCTCTATATGACAAAATTGGTGGTTGAGCCACACTCACTATTTCATAGCGTAACATCAAAGAGTCATTTTAAAGTGATTTGTGTATTTCGGTATATCAGATTAAGTTACGGACTCAAATACATACTATGAAATATATTATAATTAGATTGAAACACTAGTCTAAAGTAGGCAATATAATATATGTCAGTCTGAAATTTAATGATAATGATGGACAGCTACTTCAAGCAACGCGTTACTAAACTTTAAATTCACCAAATTCATGGAAATTATTGTACATAGCACAAAACGTATATTTCAAATTTTTCAACATTGATGATTAGTATTTGACATTAATAACATATTAATTGTATTAATAAATTTCAATTATACTGTTTGATGAATTATGTTAAAACTCAATTTTATAATGCAAGATTATATCCTTGATATGTATCTTCTTACACATAAATTTGTATTTATATACCATGAAACTTTCATTCAGATGATCCTTCAGATATTTAAAACTGTGGATGCTCACAATTAAACCTCTTTATAAACGGGCGGATACTTCTATTTCCGCTTGAGAATCTCACAATATACATAAATTTCTTTCCCAAAATCGTTATCATATAAAAAATAAAGACAGCGAAAGGAAAGATAGTATTGAATTACTTAAATGGAATTTCTGACTGGGAGTTAGTGAGTTTAAAACAAGAAGATGTAACTCATTAGCTTGATATTCGTTCAAGCAGAGTCTTCAGAATTAAACAAGTTTAAATAAAAGAAGTGTAATAGATAAAGTTTTTAATTACTGAGAGTCGAGTCGAACAATTTTAAAAGAGTCCTCTTTTTGGTTCTAGAGGAAACAAATTATTATTAGAAAGATTTAGATAGAATGATCTATTTCCAAAATTCTTTAAAAATATATTTTATTTTCATTGCTTTACAATTGATTTAAAACTTTTTTACACATTCTCGTTCTTATTAAAAATACAGATATTTTAATATTAAAACGTGTACTCACGTGTTTTATAACTGCTCACACAATGTAATGGTGTGAACCTAAATCACCACACAGGGTCACAGTACCAATTGCAACAGGTTTAAGTGGTCAAAGGAATGCGCGTCTGCTTATCAGACTTCAAAGCGAGTTGCCGGCTCACAGATGTCCGATCCCCTTTACTGATCCCCTTAAGCCAAGTTGATAATTTCTAACCCCTCGGCCGCTTGAATGGCTAATGTACCTAACCACATATAGAGGATTCCACTCTCTATAAATTTGGTAATAAACTGAATGACAGAAGTATTAGACTATGCGAAAATACTTGATGAATAATTGTACTATAAAGACTATGTTATAGCAAGAGATATTAGTAACTAAGCAGTTTTGGTTCTCGGCAGATTTAAACTGGATTTTATACTATATCACAGACTGCACTATCTTTAAATATACAATTTATTATATATTCTAGGTCTCAGAACTCACATTTTGTGGAATTACATTTATTCTTTTAACTCAACACCACACTGACAAAGAACATAATATTCATTATACTGTTCCCTCTGAAAGAATATTATCGGAATCTGACCTACCTTATCGGCTAAAATCATGATCAGTATTTAATGAATGAAATCTAAATTCAATTTATTAGTAAACTAAAAATAACAAAATCAGTTCTCCTATAACTTTTTCTATATGTAAAAATTATACATATATTTTAATGACTAGTATTTAAATAACGAATTGAAAGAAATACATAACTTAAGAATCTTTTTTAAGAATACCTTAATATTCCTAGAAGAAAGATGTAACAAAATTGCGACAATAACAATTTTATTAGTTCGTACGTGTTCTCCATTGATGTGAAAATCTGTGCGGTACATTATCTTTGTTGTACTAATGTTTCTAATTTATTGAGTGTACAACATTTAGAACAGACAACAACAAGAAAGACTGAAAATACGATACTTACTTATAGAACTGTAAACTAATTCGTTATCGTCCTATAGCTGTTCATGTCAATGATTTCCCTCTGTTTCAAACAAATATTAGGTAGTATATACTTTAAACGAATAAATATTCTAAGCTTTAACACTGACGTAGTAAAAATACACTGCTCAGAGGATTATTTTGTACTGAAAGCATAGCAATGGTCGGGCGGGAATAATGCACTTGTTGGGTGTGTCCCCGCCATAATGTTTTTTATTACGTATTATTCTGCAGCGTATATCTCTTACCTAACTCATATAGTTTACACCAGGGGATATCTATGTATATATATATTCAGCGTCCATTAAATCATACAGTTTTATAAGGATGTTTTTGATTTAAAGTATAATTGTTGGGCTCATGATAATTTATTATTCATGAGTTTCATTCCGTATTAATATGCTGCCATTATCCGTTCTATAAATATATTTTGTGTTTTCTCAAAATGTGCACGCTATTAAGCATTGTATTTCAATCTTAAAGATTATGCAATGTATTGCACCTACATCTACATTGTGTAGATATAAGCGCTATATTTTCTGTATTGTTAGTCTGACACCATGCCGGTGTACTGCACAATACAATTATCTGTATTTAAACCGTTGTACAAGTATAACAGTACTCCTTACAAACTACTACTTTGTTTTTTATATATCTAACTTTTTTGACGTATTAGCATGTTAATCGAAGTTCAGTACGTTAATTTAAAATAAGAACATTGGTAAGAAAGTAATATCATAAATAAAGAGAGATAGGAAACAAAGTAAGAAGGTGTTATTTCACATACATTTGATTTAAATAAGAATTTTAAGCACGTAGGTCGATTTTGCACTTCTATTTTTAATGAAATTTTACGAATAAATCATTAAAAATCACAAAGATTTCGTTACGTAGAAAAATCCCCTTAACTTCCATAAAATTTCACTATAAGAGATAATAAAGTAATATAAGACAGAACAAAATGGATCGCCATTAAACTGACATTACGTTTTTTGCTGTCGTCTCAACCACTAATACATTCCACCTGAGACAGCTCGACTCAACCATTGATACATACCACCTGAGACAGCTCGTCACAACCACTGATACATACCACCTGAGACAGCCTGTCTCAACCATTGACACAGGCTACCTGAGACAGTCTGTCTCAACCAGTTAAACAGACTAATATGACACAGGTCTTCAAAACCACTGATACATACCACCTTAGACAGTACGTCACAAACACTGATACTTACCACCTGAGACAGCCTGTCTCAACCACTTAAACAGACTAATATGACACAGGTCTTCAAAACCACTGATACATACCACCTTAGACAGTACGTTACAACCACTGATACATACCACCTGAGACAGCCTGTCTCAACCACTTAAACAGACTAATATGACACAGGTCTTCAAAACCACTGATACATACCACCTTAGACAGTACGTTACAACCACTGATACATACCACCTGAGACAGCTCGTCACAACCACTGATACATACCACCTGAGACAGCCTGGCTCAACCATTGACACAGGCTACCTGAGACAGTCTGTCTCAACCAGTTAAACAGACTAATATGACACAGGTCTTCAAAACCACTGATACATACCACCTTAGACAGTACGTCACAAACACTAAGACACAAAAGCCTGAGACAGCTTGTATGAATCACTCAGGCAGACCAACCTGAGACAGGTTACCTCAACCACTGATACATACCACCTGAGACAGCCTGGCTCAACCATTGACACAGGCTACTTGAGACAGTCTGTCTCAACCACTTAAACAGACTAATATGACACAGGTCTTCAAAACCACTGATACATACCACCTTAGACAGTACGTCACAAACACTAAGACACAAAAGCCTGAGACAGCTTGTATGAATCACTCAGGCAGACCAACCTGAGACAGGTTACCTCAACCACTGATACATACCACCTGAGACAGCCTGGCTCAACCATTGACACAGGCTACTTGAGACAGTCTGTCTCAACCACTTAAACAGACTAATATGACACAGGTCTTCAAAACCACTGATACATACCACCTTAGACAGTACGTCACAAACACTAAGACACAAAAGCCTGAGACAGCTTGTATGAATCACTCAGGCAGACCAACCTGAGACAGGTTACCTCAACCACTGATACATACCACCTGAGACAGCTCCGCTGGGACACAACAGCTTTAGACAGGTTGTCTCAACCTCTCAAGAATCTCAAACTGAGACAGGTAATTTCAACCAATGGGAGATGCCAGCTTTAGACAGGTAATCTCAATCATTCGTACAGAACGAACTGAGAACTGACAGAGCATCTCAAGACTAACGAAACAGATTAGTTTAGTCATTACGGAATTATAATTAAATTACTAACGCATTTAACTGAGTTCGGTAATGATAATATCAAACAATTGTTCTCACCACTCAGAATCACTGGTATTCCACGTACTTGCCTACTGTAATACAGGAGCGTTAAAATCAATCCATTTTCCTCTTTTCCACACTATTCCTTAGATTAAAGTGACACGAGGAGATACTCCTATATCAGGTGCTACTTCCAAATAATTTGATATCTTGGAAAGTCTCTGATTCTGAGTTCTAATGTAGGAGAACGGAATAGTTTTTATTGGCTTATTAATAGAGAATTTCACAGAGAATTAATTTAAATATATAAGTAATTTAAACGCTTTATTCCATTTTTTGAGATGTTTAATAGCAATATGGTTATAGACTTTAAGTGTGTTAAGGTAAAATTTGCAATCTGAGAAAAATTGATCATTTCTCATTTTTTACACTTTTAATATGTTGAGTATTATTATCTAGTACATACACTTTACTAATATATTTATGTAATTTTATATCAAGTAAAGAAGATAAATTAAGGCCAAAGAAGTTCTTTCCTGTCTCAAAATATTATTTTTACATGATAGATCCTTTTCAATAGCTTTATCACAGTATTTCTTAAAGTTTTCATTTATTATTATTTCCAGTTATTTAATTCATCGGACAGTTTAGAATAATTCTACTAATTCATCAGACTGATTCAATTGGAACTAACGAGCAACATGGTATCTGTTGTCAGAACACCATTGTTGTGTGCTGATGTAAATTACAGTTAATGATACTTCATGTCCGTACCTTGCCACACAACGAGACAAATAATGGAATGGGTTATTAGAATACTGAGGTCAGCTAAAAACTGTTGTTTGTTCGATTTTACAGTTCCGCCTCTTTGGCCTAAGTTAAGTCGTACTTGAAATATCTTGGACTAAAAAATACACGAATTAATGATTAATTTCTTTATTTTTACATGGCTACAGAGGGGAAATTAGAGCCACATGTTCCTTTCTTACAATTAACCGTAAAACAAACCAGTTACTTAATACACAACTCCAATAAATAAAATCAACTTAAACCTGGCTACTGTTTGAAATAATTTAAAAATAAAACTAAAACAAATATTAATAGATACATGCCGAGTTGTCACTTTAACATTCCATAAAAACTACACATTACAGCAAAAATTTCATAGTTCTTGCCACAAAATACGAGCTACACGCAACAAAAAAAAAGTAATGCAGCACAAGTGCCTTTTTTTCTATAATTTATCTTATATTTTCATTTGTGTGCTCGAATAACAGACACATCACGTTGCTTAACATTGTATTATTTTTCAACTCTGTCATTAATAGTGTTTTCTATTGTACATAGTTTGGCTTTTTTTAGTAAACTAAAAGACCACTTCTTAGTATAACAAAAATTTTGACACGAACGTCCAAAACAGGTTCTAAAAATGTAGAGTGAAAAAATGTGGTGTAGTGATTTTGGAAGTTGTATTGGACAAATATTAAAGTTTCAGAGCTTTTAAGAGAGTAATTATGAGAGGGAGAACATGTAGCGAGGTGCTATTACTTACCATAATGGCAGGAGCGGTACGGGCGTGTGAACTGAGAGGAAACCGTCTTGTCATTATATAAACTCGGCGCGCGTGTCACAGTGAAAGTAATAAATAAGCTTTCTTGGATCTCTCTTCCCGTTAAACAAACTAGTAGCTAGGACTAGCCAGATCTAACTAAATTCCTTTTTCCCTTTTCAGGTTAAATTTACGCTCAGATGAGAATAAGCGGTTTAATGTTACCCATTTAGAAATTTGCCCTCAACGGGAGTTCTGTTCGACGGATTTTCTCGATAATATATACATAGTTATAACAGTCTTTTATAACGTAAGTCTATTATAACAGTTATTTTTCCATTCATCTTCCTAACGGCGTAAATAATAATAACTAAAATACTTTTCAGAATTTGTTAAAGCAATGTTTGAAGACATTATGTTTACTTTGATATACTATGAGCTGAATGTCACACGTCTATTTGATATTTGTTCAACAGTTTCTTTCAAGTACTAATTACAAGGCAAGACTACAGCATACCACAGGCTTTGCTTAAGTTCCATTTAAAATGTCAAGTCTACCGCATTTTATAAGGGTTCATGTTTTACTATGTCATGTGTTAATATCTTTATATATATATATATATATATATATATATATATATATATATATATAGTCTCTTAAAGCAGTTCAAAAGAAAACTACAATTATTTCGTACAATATTTCGTTGTAATTAACAACTTTTTCAAGTACACTTAATATACACAGAATAAAATAAACAAACAAAAGAAGAAACACCTGATAAATAAAAATTCTAAATGTAAATACAATTTTGACATGTAAACAAGTTTTGATTAGTTGTTAATTTAACAATAATAACAATATAATATATTATAATATAATTTTGAATTTAGGTAAATTTGTATCACAATTTAATTTATTCAAGTGGAAAACAATAATTTAGCGAATGTTTAGTCCATATGGTTGTTTCGAGTTTAATATAAGTTGGGTGTGCCAATTCATTATTCCTTAAATTTAAATCATTTCGAGAGCTGTTTTAATTTTAATATTATAATTATAATTTTATATTATTTTTTATTATAATTATAATTTAATATAAATATAATTATAATTATATTTATTATTAATATTATAATAAATATAATAATTTATGTTAATATAAAAAATTATAATACATTTATTCTGTTTTTTCTTCGCTTTCCATTAATCGTTACAAAAAATTTTAATATTTTATAATTTTTACTAACACTCAAGTTCCACAGAATGGTACGCAACCTCATCGAGCTCGTTTTGCCCATTTAAAAATGAAGCTTTTTTGCAACATTTCCGGCCTATATGTTGGACATTTTGCAACATTTTTCCACCCTACTTATGTTTAACAAATAATTGTCATTATTGGAACTAAAGTTATAATGCAGTATTTCAATTAATTTAAACTCTGTGAAATTGTTATCTTCTAAGCGCCAAATAAAGCATCATCAGATCTTAAAAATAAAATGTATAAGTCCTAAAATGTATAACCTTTTTGGTTTTTAAATTCTTTCAGAGATTAAGCTCATTACATATTCTGTTATTATGACTCGGAAGAAGACCAACATGGTCTACATGCATCATGTATTTTTCCAAACCTGGTTAATCAATGGAGGCAATATATACTACTAAGCTAAGACATTAGTACTTTCCCCGTCCGTCTTCAGGGATCTCTTTGCAGATTGCCAAATTAGTATAAGTTATAATTTACGGATATTATAGCAATGTCAAGATCCGAATGGCTCGAGAAGCAGCTTGGTAATAGTTTGGATTTAGTGTAATTCGCACATTCACGGACGGTATTAATAATGAGGTAAGGTTCACAGTTTCTGCTGCTTGGGTGGACTAGTTTAAGAGTTGTCTCCCGTACGCTTTCCAATAATATATCAACAAGAGACAAATGTAATGTTGATGTCTTGTGCCAATTTGCCCTCTATCTCTGAAATTGCCACTAATGTAATATAGAATTGGCAACCACTTGTAGTGGTCAGATCAAATGGCATTGAAGATATGCAATGCGATGGCTGAGGCTTTTGTTTTGGCAGTTGGTTTTCACGCCTTTAAAGTGGATTAAGGTTAAAACATCCTGAAAAAAAGGAAGTGCCAATATCCTCACTTATTCTTTGTGTGCAGTGGGACTATTTTGGAATATTGGCGACCAGATTACGTACAAAGTTTGGACACATTACTTCATTGCCTAAGAAAGTCACGATTAGTGTTCTCCTGATTAAATATATGAACTTCAGTCGGAAGAGTAAAGTAATGACCAACAGAGAAATGTCAGGTAATTAGTTCTAACATATTCCTTCTGGCAAGCGGGTGATGTAACAGTTTAGTGATTTCCAGACCACATCATATTATTTCTTACTTATTATTATTATTATTCATATTTGGAGCGTTTAATATTGCTGGTAATGTGAGGGAGCATTAGTTATGAAATTAAATATTCCTCTGTCATCTCTTGTCTTGTATAACTAAACCTGCTAGCCCTTCCCATTAGGGTTCACTTTTGGCTGGTTTATACCTTCCACTTGAACCTACACTGGGTCCATCAAAAACCGATGTGTCACTAAAATTCTGGGCAACCCTATGGATGTTTATGAGTGGCATATGACTAACAGCAAAGATATATGGAGATATTGGGGTGTAGGGGTGGATCGATAGTTCTAGTTTGCTGCAGGGGATGACAATTGCAGTCGGTGGATTTATTTAAGAGAACAACAGAAGTGGTAGCTCTGTAACTGCCTCAATGGCTAAAGATGTTATGTGTCTCACTTACATTAATATAATTGTAGTATGACAGAGGAAGCTGTATATACCTTATACTGTAAACTGTATACATATATCACGAATAGAAGCCAGTGAGTTCAATTTGCGAATGCACTGTCAGGGAAGGTTAAAATGACCTACGGTGTCCCACAAGGATCTGTCCTTCGGCCCGGTCATATACCTTGTGTGCGTCAAACAGGTTTGAACTCATCAATCCTGACGGGGAAAATAGTTCATTATGATGATAATACAACTCTGTGAATTAGAGCTAAAACAAAACATAAAATTAGAAATCAATCATTTTTAGAAGCCCTGAATTCATGTATTCAGCATTTTTCCGTAGTAAACCTGAGGGTCAAGAGTTCCAAATCAAATGCAATCAACTTTTGCCTCCAGCAACGAGAGCCCGAGGACCTCGTCGCTGTGATGGCGGATAATTTCCTAGAAGAAACTGAATCCACCAAGCTCCTAGGGATGCATCTAGATCAAGAGCTGAGCTGGGATAATCATCTGTTCTAAGGTGTCTTCAGACATTTATGTCTTACGAAACCTTGCCAAATTCTGTTGTAGATATACTAAGGATGGCCTAATTTGGCCTTGTGTATCCTTATCTGACACACGGCTTGACTTTATGGGGCAGTTGCTCTAAATGCAAATTTTAAATAGTATTTAGAAGGCAAAAGAAAGCTTCCCGAATCATTTCAACATTTAATTTCAGAGATTCTTGTAAGGATTCCTTCAGGGAGCTTAGATTTCTGAATTTACCATGCCTGTAAATCCTTTAGGTGGCCCTGTACTGGCCGATTCAAGTGTTACTTTGTCCAAGGTAGGAACGTTCACCAATACAGGACTAGAGGCAGGGAAGGTCTGCCATCTGAGGTTGGAGTCAAGCTGATCAATAGACTCCCTGAGGAAATTAAACACTGGAGTGGCTTTAAACAATTCAAAGCTCGGCTACGACACCTCTTGGTATTTAAAGTGTCTACTTAGTTGACGAGTTTATAAATAGCCGCTATGATGCAATTCAAAAATAATATGATCAATCATCTGGCTCTGATACAAAGTGTACCAAGAACGGCTGACAAGAGTGAATGCCGTTTGAGTGAATGAAAGAAATTGTGTCTGTGTGAGTGAGTGAATGGGAGTTATTTGTAAACATTGTATGCGGTGACTTCTGTGTATAGAGACCAAAAATACTGACGTGTGTATTTTTCTAATTGTGAAAAATTGTTCAACAATAAAGATCTATTATTATTATTATTAATACAGCGTCATTTCCTTAAAATTCTTTTGTGTTATCGGTCAGTACCCAAAAGGGTACATTGCTTATGTTTATAGCCGTTCTTGCAGAGCATAAAATAATAATAATGCTATCAGATGGCTGTCTATCTTACAATTTTCAATATTATTAGCATTTAACTTATTCCGGGTAGGGGATGTTCCAGTACCCCAGCTTGCCTGGAAGGTGCAGAAAATATCTAGTGGTAAACCCAATTTAGATCATCCTAGATACGCCTATAAAAAACAGGCGACATCAATTATCATCATTATTATTATTTATTGTTGTTTTCTGGGAAATTAATTACATGTATTAACTATGAATGGCTAAGTTTAAAGATATCATTAAGTCATCCCAATATTCTGTGTCTAAAAATGAGGTTATAAAAGTTCCTTAGGATTAACATTATTTTCATTTCGGCTCTTAAGTGAATGCACTGCACAATTCTTTAGTTTTCCACATATCCTTTACAAGTTTCTGGTAAAGTGGAATTAGCTTATGAATTGGTTATTTAGTATTTATGGTTGGTGATGCTTGTCCGAATTTTCAATAACATATGTCCTGATAAAACTTACCACACGTTACTATCATACTCGAAACTATGATTATATAAAAATAGCTTCTCCTACCTCAAGTTATTATCAACAACTAGGTCGGTAAGAACGGTTCTTAATCATTATCAATACTTATTTTATAATTATTGCTTTCAAGAAAACGTAAGCATGTAATGTAATTAAGAATAATAACACCAAATTGTTTAATAGACATAACCTGGATCTGTCAGTTTCATTTTTACTGCCAAAAAATGTGAAAGGGAAGTAGTACTTTTATTTCGGCCAAGAACTTAAGCATATACGATCCAATTCACTTACATATAATCTAGATAAAGTGCTCATTATCTTACGCATCGGTAGACTCACACAATAGCAGGAGACACGAGCTTGTCGCACTCCCCGGCATTAACAGAGACAATGAGACAATTACAAGCAAACTGATGAAAGTGTTAGTTCTCCCTTTCTCCGCCAGATGGAGACAATGTCAGTGACAAACAGACCGTCTCCTGGACGAGTGCTTACGTAACGGAGTCATGTACCTGACAGCAAGGTCATTCACAAGAGCTATTGTAAGTTCATGAACGGTTATTAAGGGCTACGTGTTCAGTGTCGTAACAACGCGTTGCATAACAATGGCAAGTGATTCAAATGCAATTATCGAGTTACGTCTGTTAGACTTCTGCGTCAGAATTCCGCAGCTGAGGCCTCGTAAAACCACGGCATGCATAAGGGAATAATCCAAAGTTTGACAATAGTATATTTGGAGATAATTTAATGTACGAATTTGCATTAACCATGCATTATTCTATGTGTGTTCCCTATATGACTCTCTGCACATTTTATTAGTTACTTATGTATATTTTCATATCACGATTCGTTTTTGTTTTTAAAAACTTCAATTATTTTGTAAACTTAATTTGTACATAACTAAGATTAATACTTTAGGAATAAATTAGTGATAGAAAGTTTTAACGAAAAATAATAATGTTAAATACTCTTAGATGAACTCACGGTGGTGTTTAGGGTGTTTTGTATTAATTTTACACTATCGGATCTTTTTTGGATAATTGTTCTAGTAAACTTTCTACGATATGCTTATAATTCAGTTAAGGTAGAGTATGAGTATAGATAAAAGTATATGTTTATTTATTGAGGGACTCTATACAATTGTTTAAGTGATTAAAAGCCAAGCCATTTTAATTGTATTCATACATTTGTCATAAGGTACAGTCAGCTGGCAAAAGCCTTTTTATTCTTCACTTTTCTTCCGTCTTGTTTCCACACACGACTCTGGGACAACACTTTGGGAAGTTTAGGCTGAGATCAAATTCTAAGTACGAGCACCCCGGGGGTAGTTGGTTGATGGTGCACCTAGAAATAACATCACACAAATTATTACAAACTAACGTCGTTTAATTATATATTATATATATATATATATATAATATATATATTTACACACGTCCTTATCATCAAATTATAAATGGTTCTTACGTACTTGGACACCAAAGTGAGGCCTCCACCAACACATTCCTTGTGAAACACATTCGCCGCTAGGCTGCCATTGGTCACCCGGAGCATGTCTGGACCGATCCTGGGCGTCCACACACATCACTGCCTCTGATTCAGAAGGTTTATCAGCAGATACCGCATACATTTATCAATGTATAATAACAATTCTGAAATATTTTATCACGACAGTAGTCTTTTTAGAATTTAGTGAAAAAAATCCGACATTTCATGAGTTTACCAAATCAAACTTTTGTGAAATCAATATTTTTGTATCATTCTATATTTAAAAACTCTCTTCAAATATTAGCCAAATCCCATACAATTTAGTATATTATTACTTTTTAAGTTTCTAATTAAAATAGTAGAAATTTTAATTTTAATTTGTAGGTTCAAACCGTGTATCATGCAACAAAATAATCATGAATGTTTGGGGTTAAAATTATTCGAAAACAATGTTGCTCACAAAATTGTTATTTTTAAATAGTATTTTTGATCTTTTTGAAATTATATTACTTCATTTTGTTCTGATAATAACGACAAGTAGAAAATTTTTCTTTAAAGCAATATGTTGTTTTTTTATATATCTTAATGCATTCTTAGAATATGAAAAGTTGATTTGATTGTTGGCTATGTTGCTTACATCCTTAGCATTCAATATTTATAGTTGAGTCAGCGATTTAGTAACCATGCTGGGGTTTTTCTACTGAATCTTGGACACAAAAACAAATAGTTCAAAGAACATTGACATCGTTTGATTTGTTGTTTAATTTTTTAATTAATGACACAATTAATTAATACTTTCAACTGTCAATAAGTACCATTATTCTACCAATATTGTAAAGCTGTAGTTCCTACACGAGTAAGTAGAAAACATTTAAAGTTCTTGTTTTGCAATAAAATATAGGGTTTTTTTTAACATTTTTGAAATTGGTAGCCGTGCTATACTTTTAAAAAAAAATTGAAGTTATAAAACTTATATTCTTATGAACACTAAAAAGTAGATAAAGTTTTTAACCTAAACTTACTTGTACGGTTAGCACTTTTGAGTTACTAATTTTGCCCCAGTTGAACTAGTTGGTACAACTGCTGATTAACCCATAATTATTGTGAAGGATGTTTTCGTACATTTGCCATCGTGTAGTGACACAATACATATATAAAACTTCGTTTTGAGATCTGCATCTGATCTCTTCCTCAAGTAAATGACCAACTTAATACATAACTACAATCCAGGTTCAATTACACAAAAAACATACCAGAGCTTTTTGATGCCCATAAGTCAGGAACCCCAACAGCCATGTTGTGTGTCTATTACAACGCACACTAACTTTAAACCACGCCACTTAATAAAAACAGTAATTATTAAAACTGAAATACAGAAATAGAGGTCAAAACAAATCACTGGCAAATCCAACAATTACTGGATATCATTTTACATACATACATCATCCTGAATGCGTATAATCTCAGTGGTAACACGATCCCAAACCGCGGTGGGGCAGCCGACTTTTCTACACATAACGTAGAGCAAACATGTGAAGAGTTAAATCAATACACTTAACATGCATATTAAATCGTATATCTTTTCAAATTAAATAAAACGGTTAAATTAAAAATATAATTTAACAATTTTATTGAAATTTATTTGAAAAACAGTATGTCGGCCAAACATCGATTCAATTCCGCATAACAAGAACTGGCCACATTTTCCATAGCTATATTGTCCATAGCGACGTAACAAACCTTTAGCCATTCACAATATAGATGTACACAATCAAAATTGTTTAGAAAATTTTATACTATCAAAAGTATTAATAAAATTAATAAAAATTGACTGGAAAATTTAATAGATTAAAATTGAAAAGATTGAAACTGCACACCAAGTACTGTAGTTCTTCAAACAAAAAACCCGACAGGTCTTAATTTTAGATAAATTTCATAATTTCTACTAACTTATTACCAAACGTAAATTTCATGGAATAATGATTGTTTTTCTCGTTTGAATCCTCAATTTTTCTTTTATAATCATTGCAAACATTAAAAAAATCAATATTTATCTGACGAAATTTACAAATGTTTCTAACCATTATACAATGGCTTTATATTGAAGAGAATTAACCTGTTTATTGTGTATTGTTAAATAAAGATACGTATAAATTGAAAAAACCGATGGTTTTAATTATTATAAAACGTTAATGATGTATTGCATGTTTAACAAACTGGATTTTTTATATCTGATATTACTAAACACACTGCTGGTAGACTTTTTCATTAACCACTATAAAATAGAACATTTTCCTGCTATTCAGGAAAGAATTATATTAGTACCTTACCACAGCAAAAGACTGATTTTATAATTGGAAGTTGAAGAAGCATTAACAATACCTGTAGCTCTCCACTATAATTGCTTCCTCAATTTCGTTTATACTTGTTCAAAACATGAAAAACTCATTTTAAAAAGAGCGTTTTTCTATTTTGGACAAAACTATTTATTATTGTTTCCTAACATTATTATATCCAAACAATAGTTATTGCCAAACACAATTTAATATTTATAATTGATCAATGCTGTTCATTTTTGTATTGATATACGAAGTAGGTTTTCAACATGAAGTAGATAGGAATTTAAAGTCCTAACTTGTTCTTTCAGTAACGTTACTTTTATTTCACTTCACTAGATACATTGCTTAATATTGCTATGAGTCAACATGGAATTTCATTTTGCAATTTCGTTTGAAATGCACACAGTTATGCATAAACATTAATTTAAATACCTGTCTCATCACACAGTGGGTATGGACAGCAGCCTGGAAAATATTTTGTAGGATCTTCTTTAGAAAGTGTGCATCCTCTATGGAGAGTAACGTTTGGGCACCTATCAAATACAAATTTGAAATATTTACTTGATATAGTAATAACAGTATTCCGTACTAATAAAGCACTTAAGATTTTAGCAGCTATAATCAGCTTAAAACTCCTCTAAACGTTTCCAGGTGTACAATGAGTGTCCTGTAAGATGGCGCAGGGATATCTAAAACATTGCTGCATATGTTCATATGTTTTTTCTGAATGAAAAAGGAATAAAAATGTAAGATTTGATGCGTTTTAATACCTTAAAAATAGTCCTTAACTTTACGAACAATACAATTTTTAATAAATAAAATTCAATAAATGTTATACAACCTGAAAAAATTAATATTTAAACATGATTGTCATTTTTAAACCTCATAAGGTATACGAATATACTAAAAAGAGCACTTTATATACATGACTTTGAATTCCAAGCATTTAGTTTCGAGTACAACAATCAGCTAACCATTAATCAACATTTAATCATAATTAATACCTCGATTACTGTACTTTTGAAGGGGTATGACGCATATTACACCATTTACTATTCCGTTAATATTACATTCCGTCATAATGAAAATACATTTGGGACCATAATCCCAAAAAATACGTGTTCATCTAGACGTAACTCATATTTCATTATTGTTACACATTGCTAATAAAATCTCCAGATTTTAGTTATTAGAGTTTACAAACTTTTGTACAACCGTCATTCTGAAACACAATAATTGATTTCTTATAAAAATAAGAAAATTCTTTGGATCAAATATATTTCAAATATTGAACTTTATACCTTAATTTAATTTTAAAGATATAGTTAATTCCATAAAAAACACAAACTGTCAGATGCTTGAAAAAGTAAGCAAGATAGGCCTATGCTTTATATGACATTTCTCACATATTTTTACTTATAAATACATAAATATACACACAAACACACACACACATATGCGCACGCGCGCGTACGTGTATTACAAACAAAAATTGATTGATTGACAAATACTTGCGAAGTTTACACCAAACTAACGTTTATTAAAATTAAAAACGTGAGATCTGATGTATTCAAAAATATTCAATTTCTTTCCTATGTACACTAATCTTTAATATACGTTTACCATATATTAAATATCAAAAATTATTGTTATTCTTACCACGTAAACATTTTATGATATTTTAAAACATATTTGTATTATGGAGATTAATCCTGTATTTTGCATTAAATAAAACACGCTGTGTACAGCACTCGTATTTTTTAGTACATAAAATTGTTGGCTACATAAAAAACTTGAAAAAGTTGCTTTATTCATCTTTGCTCAATATTTAATGTGTAACATTTTAGTATTTTCCACAACTTACCTCTCAACGATCACCTGGTTATCACCTTTGCACCTGTGCAAAAGACATTGTCCAATATTTGACCAGCTCTCGCCCTTCTTGAAGTCGTATACTAGATCGTTATAAAACACCTAAGCAGCTGTCAGAATGTGCTGGAACAATGAAACATAAAATCCAGTGTATTCTATTATTTTTAAAGCATAGGCTTAAGTATAAATAATACGCTTTAATACAATAAACATGGAAACGAAGTTGGATGGCGCAACAGTACAGACGTTTTTAGTAAGTTTCTATTTAAATTCATTTTATGCAGTTTTAGTACGATTTTAATGAAATAACTGTGGATCTTAAAAGTTTATGTGAGCCACAATATAGCGCTGTGTGGAATATACAATAAGGCATGTGATTCCAAGCAGTAGAAATCTTCGTGTTGTGATTTGGAAAGGATTTTCACGGAACATGTATTAAGAAGTAAAGCCGATATTAAGTATTTTTCTACTGCTTCAACCGTGTGGAGTTTGCAACCCATGTGGTGGGGAAAGGCGTAAAAGTATATCGTTTGAAATGGAGGCTGAAGGTATGCTTACACCAGAAGACGTTATATCTGCTATTAAACACTTCACAAATGAGCATAAATACTCAGTTAAGGAATCCAATAAGTCTTATTAGTCTATGAGTGTAAAAAATTGACAAAAATACAAATTCATTCAGAGACTAAACTGGGTAAATGAATCAGTATTTGGAGAAGATGGAACACCTCACTGCTGAAAATTAGATGTTGAAGGATAAAATTGAAGTGCTAGAAGATAGATTTGATGAAGGAGAAAAGTATTCCAGAAGGAACTGCATGGAAATCCAGGGTATGCCAGAAATAAGCAATGATGTGGTCCAAAACTGTCAAAGGTGAAGGAAAAGGAGTTAGGAATGGACATACAAGATACAATGGATTGATGCCTGTCACACGCTAGGGAAAAAGACAATTCCAAGTAACCACCAGAGATTATTTTAAAGTTCGTTCGAAGACTTGCCGATAACATGCTGACAGTGAGACGTGCTAAAAGAGACATTTCATTCTCTGCCAGACATTTGAACCTGCCACTGGACAACATGACCTGTGTGAACGAGTCAATCAGCCAGGCGAGGAGGGGGTTGGTAGGTATGGCGAGGAAGATAAAAGAATGAACTAGGATACAAGTGGTTGAGGGTGAGGGATGGAAGGATTTGGATTACAAAAAATACCCTACATTCAAAAAACGAAATGAGACTTACAGGTCCGGTGGATTAGCGATCTTTGCACAGCAGTATCACTGAAGTTGAAATCCCAGTACAATGCGAAAACAGCTTGTGTATTAATACTTGCATTAACATTATTTAAATTATCAGGTGTGTAGAAAAGTTTTAATATTTGGAGATATAAATATAGATACCTTAGATGATAGATCAAATTATTGATGATTATACATTTACCTTTAGCTAAAAATGGATATAATAACTTCTCACTGAACCAACTAGAGTTACGCATAAATTCTAAAATATGTATAGATCACGTACTCGCAAAAGTTTTTAAATAAGAATAAACTCAGAATCGATACCGGAATCGATATTGGTGTGACCGACCACTGAGTGATGACCGCTCACTTACGTGGAGCGACAGATACTGCAACCGGCGAGTGACTCACTCAACTCGAGGTTACATAGTAAATAAGGTCACTTATCGAGTAAATAAAGAGGAGCTGATAAGAAGTCTTAAAATGGCGGATTGGAGCAATGTTAAATAGACAAACAGGCTTTTGATGTATTTTATAAAGTACGTTAGTCATTTTTTCAACTCAAAAGAACCTAAATCAAATATTAAATCATGTCATAAAACTGAAACCACTGATTACTTATACTACCTGCAAAATGTATTAAAATTAGAAACACTTACTAAAACGGCTAAAAGAAAATCCCCAGGATGAGGTAAAGAAGTGTGAATTTAGAGAGTATAGAATAAAATTACAGATTTGATATTCGAGCCTTGAAAACAATTATTATTCCAAACTATTTAAAATCATAACTATAATTCGAAAAAACATTGCAATTTTATATACAGTATAACGGGCTAGAAAAGAACTATGATAGTACCCTATATCTAGATATATATATATATATATATATATATATATATATATATATATATATATATATATGGTAATATAATAAATGAAGCCGAACGAGTGGCAAAACTAGTTTCATAACTATTTTTTTGTATGTTGCGGGGGGAAATAAATGAAAAAGAGACCAAATAATGTAGATCACAATGAATAAAAAAGTTGTTTTGATTGACAGAATGTAAGTAGGTCAATGTTTTTGATCCTTGCAACACTAATGATCTTTTCCGGGTCTTGATGGAGTTGACACGTTATTGATAAATTTAAGCTTTGAAACGGGACAGTTTTCTGAAAGGTAAAAGGATCTTATGGTTATACAAATATATAAAGAAAGTCTATGAATTGTTTATAGTAACTATAGACCAATATTTCTGCTGTCATACTTTACTAAGGTATACGAGCAAATTACTAAACAATAGATTGAACAATGGAAAAATTGTTTTAGCACTATTTTTAGACATTACAAAAGCGTTTTGAATAATAAAAATACGGAGTACCTCAGGGGTCTATATTGGGTGCAACTTTTTTTAAATATATATAAATGATCTATGTAGTGGGAAATGTTAGGGTAGAGTTACATCTTTTGCTGATGATACTTGTTTATGCTATGACGAAAATACAGGAGAATAAATTTAAGGTGAAGTAAATCTTGACTTTAAATGAATAATACAACGGAGATTAAGTAATTCAGGAAATTTGCTTATGCCGAGGACTTTAAAAACATTCTTTGAAAATATTTTTCTATCTGGCATCCAAATTGTTTAACACCTAAACCGAATGGCAATAAAAAAATTATCAGCTTAATGAAACAGTTTTTTGAAGCAAATTAAAAAATGACTTTAAATTGGAAGATGTTGAAACATGTAACAATGAAACATGTAAATTCAAAAGCAGAAGCAAGTGTTGCCTTTTCTCTAGAGTGTTATTGTTATTTTATAACAATATGTTATAATGATTATTTTCGTAATAATACAACTTCAAATGTCTGCTTTGGTCAGTAATACTTGTAGTGTTAAATTTGGAAGAGGTCTAAGGAATGTGGTGACTTATTTGGAATATAAGCTCTGAAAAATCTCTGAAAATATGAAATAAAAAATAGGATGCACAAATTATTGTTAACCTTTAGTTGTATCATATATTTTTTTCAAATTAAATATTTTGCATTGTGATGGCTGGAATACTAATAAGGATGTGTATGTATATAATGGTCCTCCAAAACAGGCTATGCTTTGAGGTTAAGTTTCTATTTGTCTTTTAATCTATCATATCAATGTATATGTTCGTATGATATGTAAGTGGATATGAATGCTTAAAAAATCTTGTAAAGATGTAAAAAACGTAATAATTAATGGTCCCCAAAAATTAAAATAATATTTAAGTTTGTGCACTATTATAATTAATACACGCAATACAGTACCTATTTAATTTACAACATTGTAACATTACTACATTTACATTATGTAATTTACTACATGGTTATATTATTATATTTTAAAAAAATAAAAACTAATAAATTTAAAAAAGACCAAATACTTTTTTGGAGGTTTTTTCCAAATCATATGAAATATTTTTATTGTGAAATAAAGTATTTTGAAATGGTTTATAAAAGTAACCTATTTCGGAATTAACTTACCAATTTCTAGAAGATAGCAAACCATAACTAACACTAATAGCATGTTAAAACCCTTTTACACTGTTTGGTAACCACAAAAGCCATGCCGTGTCTGTTTGTTTAACTTGTGCTAGTTTGATGTTACTTGACGGCGGTGTATTGAAGACACACCCACTTGTACAAACATAATCTACAGAACAGACAACAACAACAACTGATGACTTTCTCAGCATGTAATCAAGTCACGAACAAGTGATCAATTTATAATAAATTAATCTAATACATTTTCCACCTATAGTTTGAACGGAGAGTACAAACCAACAAACTTTATAGCCAACTTTGAGTATTTCAACTTTGTTTATTTGTATTTTTGTTTTCGAGTATTTATAACATATATACCTGTTTTTAATACAATATTAGTTATTAAATGTCTTTCGTCTCAAAAACAAAACAAAATATTTATATGAAGAAATAAACTTGAAATAATTGAAATTTTCTGCTTAGGAACTTAAAACAAGCCAAGGGTGAATCTTACCGCCTTAGACAGTAAAAGAATGTGGTAAGCGTTTCACCAAAATATGTTTCGTGTCGAACTTAGATTTCTGTTTGTGTAATTTTGTAGATTATAGATTATTGGGCCGTTATCAGTACATTTATATACAGGGTCAACACACCTTGATTTTAATATCAGGACAATCCAGCAATTCCACAAAATATTATTTTCATTGGTTACAACAGTTCATTAACCTTTATTCACCTAACTATACTCAAATTGCATTTTAATTGTCATTTTCAAAGCAACTTATAACCATTGTAGTTAACACCCTTAGATGGATGTTATAATCTCTGTGCAAAACAGTTTTACAAATACTGATTTGTGTCATTAAATTCTCGTCACTGAGGTTTTGATGTATCTCTCAGAAACTGAAGATACGATGTTGGTGTAACACGTCTCAAGCTCAGAGTGCTCCATCACCGTGTGACGCTTCCAATCACTGTGTGATTGATAACATGAGCGACTCCATGAGATCACCTCACAGTTGGTGTAACACGTCTCAGCTCAGAGTGCTCCATCACCGTGTGACGCTTCCAATCACTGTGTGATTGATAACATGTGCGACTTCATGAGATCACCTCACAGTTGGTGTAACACGTCTCAAGCTCAGAGTGCTCCATCAACCGTGTGTGACACGCTTCCAATCACTGTGTGAGATTGATAACATGTGCGACTTCACGAGAATCACCTCACAGTTGGTGTAACACGTCTCACGCTCAGAGTGCTCCATCACCGTGTGACGCTTCCAATCACTGTGTGATTGATAACATGTGCGACTTCACGAGATCACCTCACAGTTGGCTGTAACACGTCTCACGCTCAGAGTGCTCCATCACCGTGTGACACGCTTCCAATCACTGTGTGATTGATAACATGTGCGACTTCACGAGATCACTCTCACAGTTGGTTGTAACACGTCTCACACTCAGAGTGCTCCATCACTGTGTGACGCTTCCAATCACTGTGTGATGATGATAACATGTGCGACTTCACGAGATCACCTCACAGTTGGTGTAACACGTCTCACGCTCAGAGTGGCTCCATCACTGTGTGACGCTTCCAAAATCACTGTGTGATTGATAACATGTGCGACTTCACGAGATCACCTCAGCAGTTGGTGTAATACGTCTCAAGCTCAGAGTGCTCCATCACCGTGTGACGCGTCCAATCACTGTGTGATTTATAACATGAGCGACTCCATGAGATCACCTCACAGTTGGTGGTAACACGTCTCACGCTCAGAGTGCTCCATCACCGTGTGACACGTCCAATCACTGTGTGATTGATAACATGTGCGACTTCCATGAGATCACCTCACAGTTGGCGGTAACACGTCTCACACTCAGAGTGCTCCATCACCGTGTGAACGCCGTCCAATCACTGTGTGATTGATAACATGAGCGACTCCATGAGCCATCACCTCACAGTTGGTGGTAACACGTCTCACGCTCAGAGTGCTCCATCACTGTGTGACGCTTTTACCCAATCACGTGTGTGATTGATAACATGTGCAACTTCCATGAGATCACCTCACAGTTGGTGTAACACGTCTCACACTCAGAGTGCTCCATCACCGTGTGACGCGTCCAATCACTGTGTGATTGATAACATGTTGCGACTCCATGAGATCACCTCACAGTTGGTGGTAACACGTCTCACACTCAGAGTGCTCCATCACTGTGTGACGCTTCCAATCACTGTGTGATTGATAACATGTGCGACTTCACGAGATCACCTCACAGTTGGTGTAATACGTCTCAAGCTCAGAGTGCTCCATCACCGTGACGCGTCCAATCACTGTGTGATTTAATAACATGAGCGACTCCATGAATCACCTCACAGTTGGTGGTAAACACTCTCACGCTCAGAGTGCTCCATCACCGTGTGACACGTCCAATCACTGTGTGATTGATAACATGTGCGACTCCATGAGATCACCTCACAGTTTGGCGTAACACGTCCTCACACTCAGAGTGCTCCATCACCGTGTGACGCGTCCAATCACTGTGTGATTGATAAACATGTGCGACTCCATGAGAATCACCTCACAGTTGGCGGTAACATGTCCTCACGCTCAGAGTGCTCCATCACTGTGTGAGCGCGTCCAATCACTGTGTGATTGATAACATGTGCAACTCCATGAGATCACCTCACAGTTTGGTGGTAACACGTCTCACACTCAGAGTGCTCCATCACCGTGTGACGCGTCCAATCACTGTGTGATTAGATAACATGTGCGAATCCACGAGATCACCTCACAGTTGGTGGTAACACGTCTCACACTCAGAGTGCTCCATCACCGTGTGACGCGTCCAATCACTGTGTGATTGATAACATGTGCGACTCCATGAGATCACCTCACAGTTGGTGGTAACACGTCTCACACTCAGAGTGCTCCATCAACCGTGTGACGCGTCCAATCACTGTGTGATTGATAACATGTGCAACTCCATGATATCACCTCACAGTTGGTGGTAACACGTCTCACGCTCAGAGTGCTCCATCACCGTGTGACGCGTCCAATCCACTGTGTGATTGATAACATGTGCGACTCCATGATATCACCTCACAGTTGGTGGTAACACGTCTCACGCTCAGAGTGCTCCATCACCGTGTGACGCTTCCAATCACTGTGTGATTGATAACATGTGCGACTTCACGAGATCACCTCACAGTTGGTGTAACACGTCTCACGCTCAGAGTGCTCCATCACCGTGTGACGCTTCCAATCACTGTGTGATTGATAACATGTGCGACTTCACGAGATCACCTCACAGTTGGTGTAACACGTCCTCACACTCAGAGTGCTCCATCACTGTGTGTACGCTTCCAATCACTGTGTGATTGATAACATGTGCGACTTCACGAGATTCACCTCACAGTTGGTGTAACACGTCCTCACGCTCATAGAGTGCCTCCATCACTTTGTGACGCTTCCAATCACTGTGTGATTGATAACATGTGCGACTTCACGAGATCACCTCACAGTTGGTGTAATACGTCTCAAGCTCAGAGTGCTCCATCACCGTGTGACGCGTCCAATCACTGTGTGATTTATAACATGAGCGACTCCATGAGATCACCTCACAGTTGGTGGTAACACGTCTCACGCTCAGAGTGCTCCATCACCGTGTGACACGTCCAATCACTGTGTGAATTGATAACATGTGCGACTCCATGAGATCACCTCACAGTTTGGCGGTAACACGTCTCACACACTCAGAGTGCTCCATCACTGTGTGGCGCCGTCCAATCACTATGTGATTGATAACATGTGCAACTCCATGAGATCACCTCACAGTTGGCGGTAAACATGTCTCACGCTCAGAGTGCTCCATCACTGTGTGGCGCGTCCAATCACTGTGTGATTGATAACATGTGCAACTCCATGAGATCACCTCACAGTTGGTGGTAACACGTCTCACACTCAGAGTGCTCCATCACCGTGTGACGCGTCCCAATCACTGTGTGATTGATAACATGTGCGAATCCACGAGATCACCTCACAGTTGGTGGTAACACGTCTCACACTCAGAGTGCTCCATCACCGTGTGACGCTTCTAATCACTGTGTGATTGATAACATGTGCAACTCCATGAGATCACCTCACAGTTGGCGGTAACATGTCCTCACGCTCAGAGTGCTCCATCACTATGTGGCGCGTCCAATCACTGTGTGATTTATAACATGTGCAAACTCCATGATATCACCTCACAGTTGGTGGTAACACGTCTCACACTCAGAGTGCTCCATCACCGTGTGACGCATGCCAATCACTGTGTGAATTGATAACATGTGCGACTCCATGAGATCACCTCACAGTTGGTGGTAACACGTCTCACACTCAGAGTGCTCCATCACCGTGTGACGCGTCCAATCACTGTGTGATTGATAACATGTGCAACTCCATGATATCACCTCACAGTTGGTGGTAACACGTCTCACGCTCAAGTGCTCCATCACCGTGTGACGCGTCCAATCACTGTGTGATTGATAACATGTGCGACTCCATGAGATCACCTCACAGTTTGGTGGTAACACGTCTCACACGTCAGAGTGCTCTCCATCACCGTGTGACGCGTCCAATCACTGTGTGATTGATAACATGTGCAACTCCATGATATCACCTCACAGTTGGTGGTAACACGTCTCACGCTCAGAGTGCTCCATCACCGTGTGACGCTGTTTCCAATCACTGTGTGATGTGATAACATGTGCGACTCCATGAATATCGACCTCACTAGTTGGTGGTAACACGTCTCACGCTCAGAGTGCTTCCAAAAAATTCACCGTGTGGAATCGCGTCCCAATCCACTGTGGTGATTGATAGACAATGTGCGACTCCATGAATACTCGCCTCACATGTTTGGTGGTTAACACGTCTCACGCTCAGAGTGCTCCACTATCACCGTGTGTACGCGTTACGCCAATCACTGTGGTGAATTGATAACATAGTGCGACTACTTCATCGAGATCACCCTCACAGTTTGGTGTAAACACGTCTCACGCTCAGAGTGCTTCAATCACACCGTGTGACAGCCTTCCGAATCACTGTGTGATTGATAACATGTGCGACCTTCAACGAGATCACCTCACATGTTGGTGTAACACGTCTTCACGCTCAGAGTGCTCCATCACTTTGTGAACGCTATCCAATCACTGTGTGATTGATAACATGTGCGACTTTCCACGGAGATCACCTCGACAGTTTGGTGTAATACGTCCTCCACGCTCAGAGTGCTTCCATCAACCGTGTGACCCGCTTCCAATCACTCGTGGTGGATTGAATAACATGTGCGGACTTCACGAGAATCACCCTCACAGTTTGGTGTAACACAGTCTCACAACTCAGAGTGGGCCCCCCCCTTTCCCCCCCATCACTTGTGTGACGCTTTCAATCACTGTGTGATTGATAACATGTTGGCGACTTCACGAGATCACCTC